>NC_087480.1:47087721-47387721 GCF_036417665.1 Passer domesticus
ACAGAAACATCTGCTTTGATACAAGAATACAAATCCACTGGTATAGTCAGTGTGTGGGACTGTGGCTACGAAGGAGATTAAATAAGGAGCACATGCACCACTCCTCTTTTAACCTCATCCCCTCTGGCACTCATTCACTTCAATACTTTTCTTTCAGGGCCCTACAGCATAGGGAAAGACACCACATTTACATTGGGGTGTTGGCATTAGCCAGTGCCAATTTCATCTGAATCACAGCCAAGCACTTGGCACTTCAGGCATAACACATGCAACCTCCAAATGCCACATCCTATATACAGTGGCTGCCTCCATTTGTACAGTCACTTGATCAAACATCTTTTCTATTAAGGAAAACAATACTTCTGATGCTTTTAACAGGGAAATAATAATTGTTAACAGACTGAAAAAAACACAGAACAATTCACTTAGAACAAATCATTATGAATTCTGTAAAGCAATTAAAAGGAGGGAAGTCACAGTATTTTGGGGGAGAAGTGGGTATTTTGGAAAAAAAAATCCCAAAACTCCAGCTAATTAAGTAAGCAGTTCCAGTCATTAGAGGTTTAATTTCAGCACAGCTGAATAATTCTCAGTTCTACATATATCTCAAAGTACCCAGACAACAGCAGACATTTGACAATCTCTTCAGTTAAAATGCCATCTTCCTCCCTTGCTGCTGCATAAGAAAAACAGCAAACCAGCACACAGGAAAAGTGTCATGCCATCAAGAGAGAAGAAAAACCCCCAGCACAGATACCTCCCGCAGATATACTGTCAAAAGTAGCATGTAGCCTAACCAGATAAATACCAGATTTTGTTGCTATCTCTGAGTGAGTTTGGCAATTAGCTGAAGCTGATTTGTGGCCACCCTGCTACTTAACATTCCTGCTCTCTCCATGGTATGTGCCTGGGAAAGGCATCTTGCCCAAAGCAGAGGGTGGGCTGGAAGGCAGGACTTCCCCTTTCAACAGCAGTGCAAGCTCAAATTTGCTCCAGCTGGTCTTGAAACCACACTCCCCTTGGAAAGCACCTTAGGCACTGCTCCTGCTACATGGGAGCCTACAGGACCCCACTGCCACTCCCTGCAGAGTTCATTGTCCATTCCAGGCCTGGCTTTTCACATGACACCCAACTCCCAGTTTAATTTGGGAGCTCCCTGTAATTCCTCCCTTCTCTTGGTGGCCACCTCCTCTTCCCCCAGCCGTGAGCCAGAGGCTGTGTGCAAACTCCTCCCCACTTCCTCTCTTCTGCTGCAGACAGCAGGAATAGAGCAAAGACATCAACAAATCAAACCTTGCTGGTCAAGCAGGCAAAGCTCCTCACTGCTACCATGAGCTAACTCATTGTCTGATCACAGCTGCTGGTAGCTCTGGTATTGCACTCTTTAGCAGACAGCAAACCAGAGCTAAGATCTCACAACTTCAAACAGCAAACAGGTAAGTAATCAGACACTGAAGAAGTCTTCACATGAATGAGGTGACAGAAATCAGCAGATATGAGAGTGTGGAGGGCCACCATCCTCTCTTTGTGCACAGAAGGAACAGCAGAGAAGGGGCACCCTGCTCCTCATGCTGGCCAGCTGCACACTGGCTGTTTCCAGGCTGCCCTGTGCACATGGACAGACTACAACCTTAAAATACAAATGAGGCACGTGCAAACCATTAGGCAAAACCAGGCTTGTACTAATTCAACCCCTAAGCTTCAGGCACCCATTACACTGCATGCAATGATTTTTTTCAAATACTTTGCTTTCAAGTTAACTCCAAACAGGGAAAACTTGGCCATTTCACTGTGAGCACAAAAGCCTTGTTTCTGGAATGAAGCACCCTCAAACAAACAGAATTCATACACTTTCCACTTGCTGAACAGCATATATAACCTTATGCTTATATTTACTCACACTTCTCTCCACAGTTTTGTTATCTCCTTTTCTTTGCCTCACTATTACTATTTTCTTTTGTATTTTTGCATGTTTCTCGTATTTTTCTTTTCAGGCTTTACTATCTTTTTTCTCCTGTAACTCCAGCCTCAGTGGTTTCTTTCTTTAAAATCTGTTTGGGTTAAACTGACCAATGCTAATAAAGATACTTAAATTCACCTTTCAATCTAAGCACATACCAAATTAACTTTCACTAAAAATAAACATGGCATAAATACAAGTTTTAAACACTGGAAAACATATTCTTGTCCAAACCTATGCATCTTTCACTTTTCTGAAAGTGAAAGAATCTGAATGATTATTAGCACAATTTTGTTTCTCTCAGTCCACTCCTCTTTGTAAGAACACTTTTCTTCTATTAGGCACTTTCCTACCCACTTTTCATAGGGACACCAACACTGGTTAAACACTCAATTTTTGCAGCACCAACAAGCCTTTATGTATCTGCATTCCTCCACTTCCTTGTTTCCAGAGCCAATACATTTGTTTCAGAAGGATAGAAAAGGAGAAGAGCAAAACTATCAAACCAGTTTTTCCTTCCTCTCTACTATCAAGGCCAACAAGGCAAAACTGTGAAGAAACTTATTATGGGTTATAAAGCATCAAATATTACTTAAAAAAATCAAGTGCATGAGAAGTTTCACTTCCCTTTTGTCAGTTCCTCTGCTAAACTAGGTAGGTTAGGCTTTGTTTCTTAATTTAATTAGTCAGAAATAAGTACATAAAAGTTTCTGTATGGCAGCCATTGAGAGGAACCCTGTATGTGGACTCCTCAGTTTGTGTTTTGAAACACCAGTCAGATTAAGCGTGAAGTCTGGCTGCTCCTGCATCCTTGATGAAGGCAATTGCTAATGCATGTGGAAAGCGTGTGTAACCACAGCGGTGCCTGGAAACAAAGCAAGCCAGGGCACTACCTCTAACACTGCTCCCTCAAGTTTTAATGCACAGACTATCAGACCAGAGCAATTCCTATCCTCCCTTTCCATGGCCTGTACACAAACCACCGCTTACAAATATGCAATATGGACTTTTTTTCTCCCCTTATTCATTGATATTTGCATTGGTTTAGTGGACAAATTTATACAGAACAATCCAAACTACATCAGCTTAACACCATGTTCCTCTGTGCAGGACTGCAAAGGCAACAAAATGTCTATTACATAACACTTCTGTATAAAATATTAATTCTCACAGAGGAAGCTCTTGAACCAAAAGGTTATTTTCAATGATTAACAAATCAGTGTTGTATAAGCTTGGTTATTTAATCAGTGTATTTAAGACAGACAACAAACCATACATTTTACTGACATAACATGAAAAAAATCAACTTTTTACGTGCACACATCAAAATTTATCCATCCCTGGCACACACAGATTCAGCAAGCCTGCACTGGGGTAATTGCAGGCATCTGCATTTTTTATACAAGTTCTCACACCAGCTGAAAGCATGTAAGCTTCCTTTCCAGAAATGGATGAAGAACAGGTAAATATTCAGACATCATACTCATATACACATCCCGTGCACTTGTTCTGTCCTCAAAGCTGTAATCTCAAATTGGGAAATCACTGCAGCAAGAGTAAAGTGCTTCAAAATTTTTTCCATACAAAAAAATCCCTGTTTTTAATAGGCATGTTGGTATCTGTGCAATTGGCCAGACTTGAAAACATTATAGGTGTGGCAGCCCTGCCTTCTGTAGGACCCAAGGGCAATCAGGAATACCTTTTCTAAAGACACTATCTCAATGCTGACGTACAAAGAATGAAGTTCAAGAGAGGAAAAAAAGACAAACCTGTATCTTGGCTGTGACTTTGTAACCATTAGGTTGCATGAGGACAGGCAGGAGCCTGTCTCACTGCTTCATCAGGACTATAAAGAACCTCCATGCATGAGGTTTTTCCTTTCTCTGTGTATCTTTACATAATGAATGCAGGGAGGGGGCTCATCTTGAGCACCACTGTCTCCAGCAGATGGTCTCAGCATATTTACCAGCTCCATATGAGAGTCACGGGTAAGACATCTAAAACAGCAACAGATACTTTAATCCACCTTATCCATGGTCTAACCATGCAGGGGAAATCATCAGGAGATACAACTCAAAAATCCTGAGCAAATGAATAGACAGCTTTTGAAACTCCAGTTTGAGAACTGTGCATTTTTCCCCCAAATTTCTAAGCACAGCAAACAGTTTGAAGAGATATCTGATAGGAAAAGGTAACAACAGTATTTATCTGTAGCAGCCACCCCTAAGGTCTGAGAAATCTTCCACTGCAATTTTCTGGTCTTCAAAGTAGACCATCAGAAGACAGAACACCTAAGATGCCTAACTTTTGAAGAAGACCATATACAAGAGGGTTTTGGTTGGTTTTTTTTTAACACTAACAAGGAGCTAGGCAGATCACAAGAATCAGACTATTTCTTCTTTTACTGATCACACAATACAAAAAGCAAGACCATGAATAAACACAAATGCTATCCTAACTCACTGCTGGATGCCACACGCCTTCAGCCTTTTTTCTTTCTTCTTCTTAATCAGAATTACCTTCAACAAAAAAGGGCCTCCAAGAAGAAAAAAATATCTGAGCAACAACCATCCTTCCTCCTTCCTAAGGGTGGCTGTATTTTACACCACGATTGCTTCTCAAGTTTGAATGTTGCAATTACTTCAGTCTCGGAACAAATCACTTCTGAGGAAAGAGCTCAAGTGGAAAGGAGGAAAATTAGTTTTGAGGCTACATGAACAATATGGTTTTGTATCCTGATTTATACTTGAAGAGGGAGAAGACGAAAAACTAAGGTATTTCTCTTAAAACAGTTCTAACAAACGAGTTCTTGGTGCAGCCATACTCACTTCCCATACTACTGCTTGTCTCCAAGTGTTGGGCAAAAGCGGCATTTTGCTGGCTTGATTTCAAGAAAACAAGTTTTCTCCTTCCAAGGATATCTCCCTCAACATTCTGGCAGCTGCTACATGAATGTCTTTTAACTTCCTTTCCTATCCATTTCCTGAAGGGGGACAAGAACCTGTTCTTGCTACAGCTGAAGAGAATACAGAAATAAATGAAAAGAGTTTCAATTCTTTTAATTAAATAAATTTGTGGTAAGAGAAAGATTGAAGCAGTGTCAGTTAAAATTAATGATGTGGAAATTAGTATTACTGACGGTATTAGGTGCCAACTTGACTTGTGACGCACTTTTCTTTTTAACATGCCAAAACCAAGATGATTCTCAAGAAGTTAAACACTAGAAATCATGGCTTTGTTCTTTCCTAAATTTGTTTGTAATCTCTGAGGGGAGAAATTGTTTGGCATGCAATTGGTGCCTATTCTTTGTTATATGGTTAAAAGAAAATTGTACTCCATCTGCCCCGACCAAACCCATCCCCAACGCAAGCAAGTCAAACTTCAAAAATGTAGCTCAAAGTGTTTTCAAGGTTAGAAGCACAGGATAGCCTTGAAACACTAATTACAATTGCTTTCACAAAACATAAGGCTAGTAACTGCTAGAAAACTGCATTTCACAAACACCTTTCTTCATATCTCAGCCCTGTGTGGACCCTCAGCAGCTCATCACCACAGCCAAGAATAAACACTTCCATGATCAAGCAGCACCAGTGCGACCCCAGAGAGCCTCATGCATGCATGTGGACTTATGAAACTACACATACGTGGAAAATTAGTCATGGACACAAGTCTTTGCATGGTGAAGTCCACAGACTTTTCACTGCTTGTTTAAAAAACATGTTTAAAATGTTAGTTATGCAA
Source organism: Passer domesticus (assembly GCF_036417665.1). Classification (NCBI taxonomy): domain Eukaryota; kingdom Metazoa; phylum Chordata; class Aves; order Passeriformes; family Passeridae; genus Passer; species Passer domesticus. The sequence continues at coordinate 47,093,423 of NC_087480.1, forward strand.
AAGCACAGGCAAGTCTTTATCTAAATGTAAAGTTTCTGGGGGAAAATAATTCCATTTTTCTTAACATAGCAATGGCTTTTTAGGTTGGTTAGGATATAATCTCCCCACCACCAAGAGACAATAAATAAATAAAACAGAAAGAAAAAAAAACACAAAAGGAGAACTGTGCAGCCCTATTTCAATGCTAGCAAGAAATGGAAGAATTTAAATAGCAGAAACTGAAATAACAGGTTTTATTCTTTCCACTTAATGTTACTGTGCTATTATATATAACATCTAAGTATAACAAAAATCGCTAATTGTGTTTTATGATATTTAGGGATCTACAGCAACTTCGTGAATTGGAAGATAAAGACTGCTTTTTTGAAAGGAAATTAAAACCTTCAGAGTTCAGTATTTCGTAAAATACTTACACTAGAACTCCTTTTTTTTTTTTTTTATCCAGTTGAGAAACTTGTTTACTGAGTTCCCTCATGTTCCCCCATTTGTGACTCAGGCTCAGCAGAACAGCCTCCAGCAGCCCCACAGAGATGAAGTGCTTTAAGGCTCAGGACACTAACCCAGCGATCCATGTCCATGTGTCTGTAGCTACATTCCCCTCTGGCTCTTAGAGGTGCCGGAGAAAGCAAAGGGAGAGCCCGGGCTGAGTGCTGAGTCAGCACTGCCACCGCTCCACACTCCACACAAGCAGGACCTGACGCAGCGCTGGTGCCAGCAGAGAACACACAGCAGGTAAGAAACTCAGCCTGTGTACAGGGCCTGATAAAAAATCCACTTACTGCCACTGGCTTTAACAGACTTTGAATGGGACCTCAATGCACAGGAGACATGGGAAGATCTAGAGAATTTAAAAGAACCAGCTGCAAAACCCAGGAAACTTCTGTACAGTCCCTTCTTATAACATTGCACCAAGCCACAACACACATAGCTGCAAGTGCTTTTGACCACAGGGATGGACATACCCTTTTGTCCACTAGCCTTTATTCTCTTATCCTTTTGTCGCTGACAGGACTTACTGCAAGTCCAGCACAAACAGAATCAGCTTTTTTCCTCCCTATCCAGGCATGTAGTCAAGAAAACTGCCCATAAACAGGAGGCAGAGCTGTAGAATCTCTGTACCACCACTTATGTATTGTACACAAGAGAAGGAGGCAACAGGCACAAAGGGCTAAGAAAGAACTGGAATACAAGAGCTACATTTCAGGTGTACAACAATGTGTTAGTACAATGTTCACTAGTTAATCTTTCCAGGGCAAGCACCCAGGTGCTTTCACTCTCTGCATTGTTATTATAGAGGTTGGCTCCTATTAATAATTACCTTCCTCTAATTGCAGCACAGTCTTTCTTCATTGCTCGTACTGCTAGTTAGAATTCCTTTTCCAGATCTCCACATGCTGGACAGATTACCATTCCCTCAAGGATGTCAAGATTGGTAGAGATATCTATTGTGCATACCTGGATCTTACAAAACAAAACGACAGCTTAATGCTGCTCCCTTCCCTGCATAAGCTCACATGGCCATTGTAAAGTTTTAATACTTTGTGTTGAAGTCATCACAATTACAAATAACAGCATCTATTTAATATTCCCTGATATTATGTGCAAGAAAACAAAGCAAACAGACAAATGTTTTTGACACTAAGCAAGATACAGGCAAAGCACCAAATGAGTTTACTATAAAAGCAATGCCTGCCTAGAGACACAGGAGAAAATTGTGTAAAAAAATATATAGCCACAGAAGCATATTCCTAGGTCAGGATTTCATAAATCAGTTTCTACTAACAATAAAAGGTTTATATGGCATTTGTAAGGCACAAAGAAAGAATAGGATCCTGGCCCCAAGTAAGGCTTGGTGAATTAATTTAAGACGGCAATCAAGAGCAAATAACACAACACTAACCTTACCCTAAGTTTGAAGAAAGATGGTTTCCTTTGTCTCTAGGAAGAGGTGAGGGGAAAAAATCAAAACAAAACACCACCACGAAAAACAAGACAGAAATAAAAGAAAAAAAAAACGAACAGAGAGAAAAGGACTTAGCTACCCCATCTGGCACAAGAGTGCTTTTTTGATAGCTCATAGCTGTGGGTTTAAAATCTCAGCCCTGTTCATGCCAATTTCTCCCATCCTAAAGCACTCTCTCTCAAACAAGCGGGCATTGTCACCCCCCACCTTCAGTTTTACAGGCAGAAAATACTATCCTTTCCTATCACGGTGACAGACATAATGCTGACAAAACACCAAATACTTCCCTGCAGTGTTTGGGGATTTTTTTAAAGCTGTAACTGGCAAAGCTTACAAGTAGCCAGTACCCCAAAGTGCTCTCTGCACCAGCAGCTAAGTCAAGTAAAACATCACTTTCAGCACCACCATTACAGGAAGTACTGCTAAGACTTATCCACCGAACAACACCACCACCACTACCGTCCTCCATTTTCAAGTCTGAGTAACCTATCTCATGGCTCTTACGCCCTGGGAATATCCAGAGGCGAAAGTGCCAGGCGGCAGGCGTGCTGTAAACGCCGAGCCCGAATCCCCCCGGTGACCGCAGACCAGCTCCCCTAAAGGATGCTGGGCAAGTCACAAGCCTTCAGCGCCTGAATTCGTATTTGTTTAAGAGCAGTGGCAGCACTTGTGACGGGGAGGGGGGGAATGCAGGTTGCAATACAGGAGCTGCCGTGCCAAGCTCAGGGATCCTAAAGGAGCAGGAGTGGGTATTGCCACGTACTGGGGAGCAGGGGGAAGGGAGGAGACGCGCCTCGAAAAAACAGAGATGGTTATCTGACAAGGGCTGGTTCTGCCCTGAAGATGTGCTTTATTGACTGGCTTGGGCCTCTGTAATCTGCGTGCGCTGCAACACGACGCACAGCTGACCCCATACAAAAGCCGCACAGCTGGCGGCCCCCAGAGGGGCCGGATCGAACCCCACCGGCCTCGAAAGGGGCTCGCAGTTCCAGCCGCATTCCCCAGCACCACGCCGCACTGCCAGCCCCGCTCTCGCCGCTGGCCCCCCGCTCGTGCGGGCACGTCCTGCGTGGATGCGCATCCCGCGGGGGAACGAGCGCAGCCGCCCCCGGGTCCCGCCGAGGCACACCGGCGCTGGCAGCAGCACCAGCGAACCGGCCCAGGCCGGTCTGCGCGCAGAATAAGATAAAGAGAAGCGCGAGGGAAAGCGCGGGGAGGGAGCGGCGGCGGTGCCGGTGAAGATGCCGCCCCCTCCCCGCGGCCCCTCAGCCGCCAGCCCAACCGCCTCCAACCGGCCCCGCGCACGCCTCACCTCAGGGACGGCTCTGCGGGCTGCGGACCCCGAGAGCCGCCCGGCCGAGCCGAGCCGAGCCGAGCCGAGCCGTGCGTGCGGCGGGCGCGCAGAGCTTCTCGGCGGCGGTCAGTCCCACGGCGCTGCCATGCGGGCGGGCAGAGGCGGGGCGGGCTCGGCTCCTAGCAGCGTCCTGCAGCGCGCACCCGCATGGCTCGGCGTGCGGACAGCACCGGCTGCCGGCGGCGGCGGGGCCGGCGGGGCGGCGGCCAATGGCTCCCGCGGCGCCGCGCATGTGAGGGCGGGCCGGGCCGGCCCCGCCCGCTCGCCCCCCGCGCAGCCGCCGCGCTCAGGTACCGCGGGCCGGGGCCGGGACCCAGGGATGCGTGCGCGGGGCGCGGCGGGAGCGAAGCGCCGGGCGGCAAAGCCCCTGGGCTGTTCTCGGTGCGCAGGTAGATGGAACGTAGTGCGTGAGCCAAATAAAGCAGCGACAAGTTCACATTGCGTGGCTTTATTATTAAAATATTATTATGGGGACGGAGGAAAGTTATTTTGTTTGTCTGTTTTGAGCCGTTGAGGGAGCCAAAAAGTCGAAGGCAGCTTTAGGTTGGGCGGGGGGCGGCACCGCTGGGATCGCAGGGATGGATTCTGCACGGCGGCTCCAGAAGCTGAACGCAGGACACGGAGGAAGCAGCCGAACTGACCCTGATCCTCACCCCGAAATCCACTAGGAAATTTTTTTTCCTCCTTTAACTGAAAAGCCACCGATATCCTTAAAGACATCTTAAACACTGAGCCGACACGTGACCAGACATGCGGGTCTTTTTAACTAGATGTAATCTATTACCTTTGAAAGTATATTGGTCTTGATGAAGAATGGAATTTAAAATAAAAACAAAAAACGAGCTTATCTTTTCTATATTTTATTTCCTCCCCATGGTTTCAAGAACTGGAGGACATGGGAAGTTATTTTTGTCACTTGTTCAGAATAGCTTTATGGCCCTTTAAAGATGGAGAATTTCCCCTTTATATTTTTAGACGCATTTTTAATCAGACCTTCTGGTCTAAATGACTGTATGATGTATCTAAGGTTACAAATGAAGGCACTTCTTAGCAACAATTCACTTCTGAGACCAGAAAAAATCAGGCCAGCTTGTCCTGCTCTCAGCTGTTCGGCACTATTTTCATACCAGAGTTTTCATCTGGTGGGGAATTTTAGCAGAGCTCAGATTTAGTCTAATGAGCTAGTGCGTCAATTATTTTAAGCTTTGATTTTTAATACCTTCATTTGGCCTTTTAGCTATTTTATTCCCTGAGATCATCATCACTTGTGTTATTTTTGGCCAATATTTTAGACCTCACTGTTTTCTCAATAAGGTGATTTTATTATCTGTTTACTTATTTCTGCTCTGACCCAGTGGCCAAGGCACATAGGGTGTGTAATACTGGGGCTCCACAGTGAGGGAGGGTTAATAGAGATAAAAGCAGTCCAATCTGGTAAACATCAAGGCAAGTGAAAACAGATAATAACAAGAGCTGCTGGCTGGGAAATCCTGACTCGAAGGCAGCTGGCAGAGAAATTCAAGCGGAAGAAAAAAGGATTTTTTTCAGATGCCAGAGCTGGTCAGAGCTGGCTGAATCCACATTCACTTAGCAATCAAGATACTTTGCCAAGCTGAGGCACACCAGCAAAACAAACAAATGGCTCTGGGGACCTGAGAGAGAAGACACCTGGAACTGGGCAGATCCGGATCCAATTAAGATTCCCTTTCCGACAGGGCAAACACAAGTGTGAAGGACTCACCTCCCACAGAACATATGCCAGGTTGCTTGTTTGGGTTTTTTTTTTTTCACTTGTTTTGATATGTATTTAAAGGTAACGCAAATGGGTTTCAGTTTAAACCTCTCTACACCCTCTCCTTCAAGCTTTTCTGGTAGAGACCTCTCCCACTGTTTCAGGTTTGGTCTTCCCCAGGCTCAAGTCTGAGTACTTTTGGGCACCACTTTCTAGATTGCTGTTTCTGGCTCTGACCACCTAGGACATGCTGAGGTGGGACAGAAAAGAGAGGAGGGAAATTATAAATCTAAAAGAGCTCAGTTTGAGGCAAATAAAAATCCCAGCTGTTCTGTTATCCTGCTATAGTCTATAGGCAAAAGTACAAGTCAGCCAACTCCAAGTTATTCCACATGATTAAAAAGATGCAAGAAAACAGAGGCTGTGGGGTAAAATGGTTTCTTTTGCACAGTTTTGACATTGGCCCTTTACAATTAAATAAACTAATATTGTTATTTTGATTTGTGGCTCAGGGAACTGAGTTAGTGATTACATTAACAAGCAATAGCAATGCAGCCATATGCCTCACAGGATAAATCAACCCTGTTTGGATTTACAACTGCATTTTAGTTTCAATTTTTCAAATTCCATAACCTTGAGTAGCCAAATATGTAATATTTTTCAACCTTATTGTTATTCTTATATCATTAAAAATTTTTAGCAAATATCAGCCCTCCAACAGAGTTACAGTTTTGGCCAGGTTGAAAGCTGACTATTTATTCTGAGATGATTTCCAGTACTTTCCTTCTTTCACTCAAACAGCCATACTGTGCATCTCATATATACCTGCATGACATTGTCCAGCAGGTGTCCAAGTTCAGTCCAAGGGAGCAAGCTGCAAAAGAAACACCAGCAGAAAGTGAACATAAGGAAGAGATGGTGTCAAAATTGAGTGCACCAGTGGCTCCTCAGAAAACGGTGAGAAAATTCTATACTGGGAAATATTTCAGTCCTGGTTTTGAGTGGGCTGACAAATTTTTCTTCCAAGCAAATTTAAGATGAAGGGGAATTTTGATACTGTGGATTAGACAAGATAACCTTTAAAGATGACTTCCAACCCAAATGATTCTATGATGAAGAAGTAGATGAGGTAGCAGTTACTCGGGAAGAAGTGCAGACAGCAGACAGTGCAGACATAGAAGAGGCACAGGCAGGGAACTGGCTTTCCCCTCTCCAGAAACAGCAGTTTGGCTTCATGGAATGGGCAAAGCATGAAGGGGAAGACTCCAGTTTAAATAAGGAGGAGGATGCATATGAGTCACTCCTCCTGGCTACTGGCCACCTGTTTTCAAGAAAGAGTGTTTCTAAGTGCTGAACAGCTCAGCCCGTGGTGTTCACCCAGGACACACGGGCAGGACCGTGGGGCTGGGGCTGCAGTCAGACCTGTCACCCCAGTGTGCCACTGCCACCTCCCAGGGCCATTAGTGCCACCCCTGTGCCACGTGCCCGCCACAGTGGCAGCAAGGATGACTTCCCAGGCAAAACTGGGCGATGTGTTGGCAGCTGGTTCATTGTCCTGCAAGCAGATGTTGGCAAGGGCCTGCTCTGCATATGCCCACAGCTGGCTGTGGAAAGCCTGTTGCATGGAGAGCCAGCTGTGGGGTGTGGGGCTCTGCTCTTCCAGAGGGGAGAGGGAAGGAGAAGCCCCAGGGATGTGATCCTGTGCTACCAGACTGCTGCAGCCCAGTCTGCCCCATCACCAGGACAAACTGCCAAAGCTTTCAGAAAGACTAATCAAATTATCAGACAATCTTCCTTTTGATACATTTTTACTGACAATCCCAAAGATACTGAGGAAAAGAAAGCATGTTTTTCCAATATAAAAAGCATTGCAAAACCCTGTCCCTACTAGGTTCATTTGTAATTCCATCATTTTTTTTTTAATTCCTGCTAACCAACTTTCTTTGCCATTATATAACTCCATTATAAACAATTATCCAGACCCGTGTTACCACTTTTCTGAAAATGGTTATTATGCTGGTCTTCAGTCACCTGGCACAGCAACCTCTGTATTAAAAACACAGTGACTTTTAAAGGCCTTGTAAACCAGCCTATTCTGGCTGGGATTTTCCCAGCTTCTGAACTTCCTGGATGGAAAAAAAAAATCACTGCTTACCTTGTCTTTGTGCTGAAAAAGGAATGAATGACTGTTTTAGACAAACAGCAGTTTCTACTTACATCCAGAAGTCCACCATGTGATCACCAGTTCTTTTCTTTCATTTGTGATAACATGTCAGCCACCCAATGTGCAGCTCCATTTCTAAAAATTTGGGGGATGAGGCCTCATTCTTAGCAAGTACCTTTGTATTTTGAAACAAGAGCAGCAGCCATGATGGTGTGGATTGCAAGCAGCGTGTGTTATCACACTGCAGCTCAGCAAAGTTTTTCAAGTGATGGCAGGAACACATGCTGGCTGCTTCTGATTACACAGAAGACCTAGTTTTATGAGTTCTCAAATTTCATCCAGTGGATATACAAGCAGATGGCCAATCTGTTTCGTTCTGTACTTATCAATAAAGGACTATAAAGTCATAAAACACACAGCTTCATATGAGATGGGAGGCATGGCAGGAAGGCCATAAACTGAGCTGCAGGCAAACCTGCCCTTTGCCCTGGCAGCTTGCCAGGGCAGGACTTTACTTTAGCAGAATCTAGAATATATTGTGCATTTCTTGGCCAGCCCAAGATAGAGCCTGTGTCAGTCAAAGGTACTGGCTGGTAACAGGGGTCTGTATACTCAGTGCCCAGGCAGGAATCACCACTGAGATGTTGAGCACCTTTAGGTCTTTAGAGCCAGCGGGCTGGGAGCAGGGGTTAGTCTGTGACAGTCCACTTAATCTACTTATTTCTTCCTATTTTCTTAATTTTGCACTTTATTGCTTCTATGATATCTGCCTCTTCCACTCAACACCATTCCCACAATTACTAAATGTTAAACATGGAGTCTGAACAGGAAATAAAAATTAAAAAGCTGTCAAAATCAGAATTAGCAGGGTAAGACCAAAAGAAACTTTCAGGTGTCACACTTTGTCTAGCCCTGCTCTCTGGAACAGTTTCCCTGCTTTCCCCGGGACATTTCAGTCTGTTATTTCTTTCTTCAAATCATGCCTGAAAGCTCTTCTTTTCCCTTCAGATCTCAATTGGCTTTCTCAGTGAAATGGCTGTGGCTCCATGTGCAAACGGAGTGACACAAAACCTAAGTGCCCTACCTGGATCTAGGACAATGGTGGCCTTTAAAGCAATGGCAAGCCAGTTATCTGCAGAGTGCTGAGCTGTACCTGTGCTAGCACTTAACCTTTACTTCCCCAATCACATAGGTACAATAGTTAGACCTTGCTGATTTTGCTATACCTTTGGAATAAGTTTCCTTAAAATAGCCTAGCCACAAGGCCATAATGAGGTGCACAGCTGGGCAAAGCTTTCTGAGCAGCAGGAGGAAAAAGAAAGAACATATGTGGGACCAAAGTGCTCTAAGCCTGCAAATGACTGATCTCCAGTCATTCAAATGGCTAAAAATTAAGGACTCACCCAACTAGATCAGGAAAAAATCCAGACAAACAACCCCCCTCCCAAAAAAACAAAACAAAAAACAACCCAAACCAGAAAACAAACAAACAAACAAACAAACAAACAAACAAAAAAAAAAAACCAAAAAAAAAACCACCCGAAACCACCAAAACCTACCAAATTTGAGGAATACCAGGAAAAAACAGCAGGGAAAAAAAAGGGATAAGGGAGCAATATTTATATCTTACATGCTGCATTTTTTCTCTACCTTCCTATTTTACCATGGAGCAAAGAAACCACTAGTCATTCTGTAGAAGGAGACTATAGAACTCTTATTTTAAAATGGAGCTCCTTAATCAGGGACCTAGAGGTACTTAGAGCTCTTTTCCCATCTGAAGAACTGCAAAAGGGCTGCTTTTTTTTCTTTTTTTTTGGTGCCTGAGAGCCTACAGAATCCAGACTTGCCAACACAGCACTAAAAGAACTTGATTTTGCTTGAAATGGGCTGTATTAATCTTCTTACATTAAATGCAGCACATTCTAGTTATGTGTACATATTATAGATCAAACAAAATCAATCGCTCCATTCTATCAGTTCTACCCGAGGGAAAACATAGCAACAGCATGATATAAATTCACCTCTGAAATCCTCTTCCCAGCACTTTTTCACATCCAGTAACAGTAAACCAAACTATTCCAGTCACTAAAGCTTCTACAATTAAATATCCACTGTCAGTCTATCATCACACTATCCATTCTAACATTACACACCTTAAAGATTCCAAGTACTCCTGCAATTCCTATGCACAGCCACCATGGCATTCAGCATGCTAATTTCAAAACCTGCTTCATCTCCTGTTCCAAACACTGATACAAAGGAGGAGTGTTGCACACACATGCAATGACAGGGAAGGTTACTCCTATGTCCAAATAATTTGTTTTCTCTTGCATTTAACTTGAATATAAATTAATTGGAGAAACCACTGGTAATATTTTTATATGTTAGAGGGCATAAGAGCAGCAAATTCACTGCCAACAACATATAGCCACCACAAAACCTATACCTCCCCCAGCCTCAAGCACCCTCAACTTATTACCATTTAGAAATAGGTAGAGGGAGAAGGAAGGTCTGATCACGCCTTAACCTAAAATAACGTTTTGCTTTGTCAGGTTAATTATATGTTCTGACATCAGAAACTGAAATTAGCAGGCGATTTTCCCTTGGGTTGCCCAGACACCGTAGAATGAATCATGCCTGCTCTGGTGCTGCACCCGGGACCACGGAGAACAAGGGATGGAAAGACCAACATATTTATTTCCTTGCTCTGATCTCTGTGGCTAGAGAGTCATAGCCATGAGCTGGCTTTGTAGGGGCTGTGATGTGGCTGGCTGGTATTGCTGTCATCCCAAGTGTGGCAGAAATGGCCATCAGCTACCAATGGGTGCATTTCCACTGCCACAAAAGAATATTCACTGCTTTCCTTTGATCCTGTTGTGAACCCATGGCACCAGAGTTTCTCAAAATGTCACTGAAACTTTCTGAAATTAATCTGATGTGACAACAGTGTTCAACACAGGGCATTCTCCTCAGAAAAAATACAGCCAGACCTTTTAGCACTTAAATACACAGCAAACACTCTCCAAGTAGCCAAGATACCCTCCTCCTCCTTACAGCTATTTAGCACAAGATACCCTGAAGTTAGCCTAAGTCTTAAATCTTAGAAAGAGCACCCAGACACATATTTTGCTTGTCTCATTTTGGGGGGTTTTTTTATACCTAAAGTTCTCCTGGCATTTTGTTTCCATGGTGTCTGCTTTTCAACCACTCCCGCTCTCAGGCCCCATTTCCCCTCATCCATTCACGCTGTTAAAAGCTCCCTACCTGGTGCGGCAGAGCAGCCTGAAGTTACCTCCGCCCACCGCTGCCCGCCTCCCTCGCTCCCGGGGCTGCTCCTGCCAAGCTTCTCCCGCTCCTCTTCCTCTCCCGGAGCTCCCTCTGCTGTTGGATGCAGCTGCGAGCCCGCGGGGAGCCCGAGCGCTGCTGCGGGGCACGATGAAAGGAGCAGCAGCCTTGCTGCTCACCCCGCAGGGCTGTTCTTTCTGGCCGAGTGTCAGAGCAATAGGAAAATTTGCCTTTATGTTCTGACTCCAGCTGTTTAGCGTAGGACATGAGCACAATGGTGTGGGGTAGCTGCAGACCCAAACTGCTGATTAATTACAAGAGATACTATAGGAAAGGAAGGGAAAACTCTGCCAAAATTTATGAGTGAAAAATAAGGCCCCAGCCTGTGAAAGCCATGTGCTTTTTCTGCCTGCTGTAGGCAGACTGGCCTCACACTATGACAGCCTTGCTGGGGGGCACCTACACACGGCAGGTGCCTGGAGGTATGTGCCAGCTGCAGCAGGCCATGCTGAGCCAGATTAAAGCCCCCAGCCCCATGGCACATGGGCATGGAGAGGGGGGATGCTCCCTGCAGAGTTAGCCCTTCGCCACGTGGCACACACACTCACTGCTGGCAAGATGCTCAGCAGCTCTCACTGCTGCCCTTTGGGATTCCTGGGATTGGAGAAAGAGGGCACAAGGCACCCATTTCGCAGCAGTGAGGGGGCCGGGCCTCCAAACCTGCCAGTAACTTGTGCTGCTTTCTGCAGGAGCAGAGCCACGCTGCCCTGGTGGCCAGGGATGGTGCGCGGCTCCATCCCACCCTGAGGAGTGTGACACCGAGCTGTCCCCTGCTAACGCTGCCTCGTTGGCACACTTGTTGCATTTGCCTTCGTATGTTGCCATAGGAACTACAGCCCCAGCATCTGCTCCTGCTGCTCCCTGCCACGCTGCCTCTGCACCCCACTGGGCTCAGCCCACTTCTGCTTCTCTGCCAGCCTGATCATGCCTCCCACTCACTCACGAACTCCCTGCCTCATCCTCTTTTTTGGGTGACAATCAGATTACTGCTGTAGCAGTTAATTATTGCATTAGTTATAATTTGCCTATTCATTTGTCTTTCTTCTTCCCTCCCACCTTGGAATTATTCCATCTCTCCATCCTTTCCACCTTCCTACCTCTGCTGTTTGATTCCCATCCCCTTTTCTCTTGCACTCCTCAGGCACACAAACCTTTGCTGCACTGCTCTACCCTTTCCTTCCTCTTTATCTCCCTATTACTCACATTTTCTGTGCTCTCTCCTAACACCTCTTGCTCCATCCTCTCTCCCAGTCCTCCTACAGTTTCCTTCACTTTAGACGCCCTGCCTACCATCTCAGGTTACTGCTTCACACAGATCTTCTCTTTCTCCTACCCCTGTGCAGGGTACTGCTAGCTTCTCCCAGGTCTGATCCAGGCTTGTTCCTCTCCTGTACTCTCCTTGGCTCTTTTACACTCAACAGCATTACTCTGCTCCTACTTATCCAAATACCCCTGAAACTGTATCTTCTGCCACCTCCTTTAGCCTTACTCAATCCTTCACAGCTCCAAAGCCTCACTCTTCTCCAGGCTCCTTTATCAAGACTTCCAAGGTAAGCACCTTATAATTTCCCCCTTGTCCCTAAATCCCACCCTTACACACATTTCTTCCTTGTTCTCTGAATAGGAGAATCCAACCAGCACCACAGCTAACTCTACTCTCAGCCTAACAACCCTGATCTATACCGTTATTCCAGTGCTTGCACCATTAAGTTTCACAGCCTCTCACTCCTCCATCTCTGTCCCCATCCCTCTGGTTGTGTTGCTGCTTCTGGTGCCATTAATTACAAATTCCCTTTGAAGCTGTATTCCTTTCTGTCTTATGGAATTGTTTTTCTTCTCTGCTGCCTTCTTTCTTTCCACAAAGACCCTTGGATCAGGACCCCAGTGTCCTCCTTCTATTCCCATCACAGGCACATTATTCATCCTTCCTTGCCCTCATCTGTTCCCTGCCCTCTCCACATGGGAGCCTCCAGCAAGCCTATCTACTCCTTCCTCCCCTGTGAAGGATACAAATGTCTCCTGGATGACCTTCTGGAGAGCACCTCATCTGCCTGGAGGGCTTCAGCTACATCTACAGCTCTGCTGGTCCCCATTGGGGATGGGTGTCTCTGCACCTTGCGTCTCAGCCAACCCCTATCCTTTCCTGATAGCAGAACTGAGTGCTGCTAACATCACCTCCTCTGATTCTTTTACTTTCCCTTGCAAGTCCCTTGCATTTGCACACTCTATTTTCCTACCAGAAACATCACTCTTTCTTGCTTTGTTTCTTTTGCTTCCACTTCTCCAGCTTCATTTCACCACCACAAAACCACCACTGGTCATGAAATTGTAACATTTAAACTATTGCTGCAGGTGCATATGAGAGAGCACATAAGGATGCTCTAAAAACATGGAATTTTCCACTTGTATTATATTTTCATACACACTTCAGACCATCTGTGGAAAGCTGTAAAATGACTAGTTTGAAACATATTATAAAATTGTGTTAGTTTACTTAAAACATTAATTTAGCAGACTCAGATCTGAAAACTCAGCAAAATGTGAACAGTTTTCTTGCATTTCCCAATTTTGCTCATCTTTTAACAACAAAAAGATCTCATAATTTAATGTGACTCAGAGTCTTCCCCTACCGTCTGTGACTCTTGAACCCACATTTGGCTGCTAGCTTGGCACGTGTTACACTTTTCTGTAATCTCAGGTACACATGTGCTTGTTAATGCAGCCTGCAGTAATTTGCATGTGTGTTCTCAAGTAAGGAAAAGTGAGGCCACACTTCACTATTTTGTAATGACACCTCTGGACCCTGAGATCAGTACATTACCAAGTCTTTTTTTGGCTTGTTTGCAGTGTTCCTTTAGGTACTTTTTGCACACTGTGTTGTCATGCTACTTATATATCTGGACTCAAATTTCCAGCTTTGAACACTCCCTGTCCATTGGAACAGCATCCTGGATACACTTGAAGTTAACTTTATGACCATCTCTTTCCTGCTTCCCAGTATTTGAGAAAGCTTCTAGTATCTATCTAGTTTCACAATGCCATTTTGTGGCAATTCTGTCTGGGAGGAGACTGGCAGCTTTATGTTCCTGATTTTCCCTATATGAAATTTCCATACTTCAGTTACAAACTTCTGGTAAAAGAGACTGTCTGTGCTGTTAGCTCTCAAACACCTTTTTTTTCCTCATAAAGAACAGTTTGTCTTACCCTGTGCTTACTGCAGAAGTTCTTCTTCACGTCTGAATACCAGTTGTTGAATGTGTCTTTAAACACTTCTTGCACACCGTCCCTTGTGCTATCAATAAGTTCTTTTGTCTTTCCATTTCAAAATCAGACATTCCTATCTTTTCTGTACGAGTTCCACTGCAAAACAAAATTCAGGTTGGTGCAATAGAGGGTGAGGGATGGGTACCCAAACTTTCAAATTACACAACCCTATGCTTGATGCTGCTGTGGCATGAGCTGTACTGATACTCACACACATTGTTCCCCTGATCTGCAGTTGTTTCGATTGCAAACCCCTTGCTTGGATGGCTAATCAGTAAACCTGAATATTTATAAAATGACAATGAAATGTTACTAAATCCACAGTAAATTCACTGAAAACAGCCTAATTTTTCCAATTTATGCCCACTTACTGTGCCACTTTTTCTAGGTTTCCTGCAGTGACACTAGTCCATCACAATGCCTCCAGAGACACAACCTTCACATATGTAGAGCTCCTACACATTAATTGTGGTGGGAGCAGCTGGCTCCAGCAGGCAAAAGTTTTTCATTCAGAGCTTGTTTGCAGAACCAGAAATTAATCTCCAGGGGTTTAAGACAGTCCCACAGCCTCATGCCCAGCCCCAGGGAATCCACATTTTTCCCTTCTTTTATAACTGGGTTTTATTTCACACATAAACCTCTTGGTAACAAGCAGCAGCTGCACAGAGCAGTGGCAGCCTGTGAGTGAACCAGGACATTTCTTGTGCAAGAGGGAAGAGCCAAAATGCACCTAAGGAAGAACTCCAGGAAGGATTGGACAGTCAGTGTCTTGTGAGTAAATAAGGACTCCACATCAGGACTGCTCAGATGGGAAGCACTGTCTAAATTTGGAAGTCTGGAAATTGGGATCGGGAATCGAAACAAGGAATGACTACGGGAGATGCTGTGCCCAGTACCCTCCTCCAGGGGGAGGAGTGTGCTGGAAAAGGACAGACAATTGGAGTGTGTGTCAGGGAGCAGATATGCCCTTCGATGGACAGGTTCTATTCCTGCAATATTCCCCATTAAATTTTCCATCATGAGTCCAATACTTCTATGTGCACTGGCCAGCTCTTTGTGGTAACATCAGATATCAGGCAAATGTTTCCTTCTATTGTCTTTGCATCTCCCAAAGGACCTTTGGTTTGAGTTTCTTTGCCAGCAAATAAGCAGCAAGAGGAGTTGACAGATCAAGATCAGTGATGATGGTAGGAATGAGCTGACCATGTTAGTGGTTGCTGTTTATTCTTTTCTGAACAAAGTACAACCAGTTTTCCCAGAGCTGCATGAACAGGAAGGAATACCTGATCTCTGCTTTAAGCATGTAATGAACAGGGATGAACTCCCAACTTGAGAAACTGGAGCTGGGGTTAGCTGAAGATCCCTTAAATTAAGATCCATTTCACTCTTTTTGTGTTATTTACTCCTGTGTGCATTTCCTAAATCTAGGTGAGCGGAATGTGTCTCAGAAATGGTGGCTGGTTTGCCAGGGGGAAGGACAAGGTGAGCTCCATGCTGCTGGTGTCCAGGCTTTTGGAGAGACAAGCAAAGGAGGGTGCTCTCCTCCCCTTTTGCTTGCCTGCACACAGCAGGTAGGCTATGTCCTTACATCCTCCTTTTGGGCTTGGAAAGAACAGAGGAGAGATGGTCTTTCCACTCAACTCAATTAGCAGAGCCACTACATACAGCAAATTCACAGATCATTGAGCTCACATTATTTTCCTTTCCCAGAACTAGTTCATTTGGAAAAAAGGCAAGCCACTATACCCATGGACAAGCTTGTTGTGTTCTCTGTAGCAAATGCATGGCTGGATTGGATTTGCAGTTTGTCTCAAAGCTAATACAAAATCTGCCTTTGAAGTGCAGTAGGCATTACAGGGGAGTGGTACCTGCACCTCTGGGATGCCAGCCTGCCAGACCTCACCAGGTTTCGACACCACAGCGGTGCCTTTGCTCAACATGGTACAGGAAATTTTAGAATACAGAAAAGCAAGAATGGATCAGACACACACAGTTGCTGGATATCCACTTCACTTTTTCAAGATTTTTCCCCAGTCTATTCACTTGAGTTTTGTGGATGTTTTCTTACTGTTCCAATTCAAGTGTGTACAGGCTTGAAAAATGCTGATAGAGGTCTTTGAAAACCCTGAATAAAGCTGATGGAGAGTTCAGTCCTCTCCCACCTGGACAGACACAATTGTGTGTTGACACTGCAGACCAAAACTTATGAATTCATTTTCTGTCTCTAGGAATTTGAAGGTAGGATGCAGCATTTTATTGCATCTCTGGTAAATCAGTGCCAATTTCACAAAGGACATGGGTCAGCAGCCAGAAAGGCTTGCAGATATGACACAGGACCATGAGAGACCTCTCTTCTGCTGGAATAAGAACACGAGGTAAAGCAGGATATTGTCAACAGCAAGACTTTTATGATTTCTGTGGAAGTCGAACAAACCTTGAGCTGCTCTGAAAACATCCCATGACATTGTTTATGAACTGCAATTGCAGAAGCTCTTACCTTTATGAAACACAATGATACTTTTATTACAAACCTGGAAAATCCCATGCTTTGAAAGAACAGCTCCTTTTAGGTCAAGAAAGCTTCTTTTACTTCACTTGGGGTGTGCAAAGGAGCCACAGAAAACTGCATGGGTACACGATCCAGAGAGATCACATGGAGAGTGCTGAAGGGAAATACAGGCCTCCCTTTCTTCCCATCATTGTGTTTGGAATATGTTTCCAATTGCACTAGTCACAAAGCAATCAAAGAAACTTGTCCACAGTGGCAAACTGAAGATGCCCTATCAGACCACATTACAGGGTGCTACACAGTATTGAATCCTTAGTCACAACAGAAAAAACAACATCCACATGACTGTAGGCCACAATGCACTCAATTTCCATATGTCTCAACAGAAAAGAGAGCATAGATCTTCAAAGAAAATGAAATCTGCCTTTAGAGGATGCCCACAAACATGTTTCTTCCCCCTCTTAGATCCTTCCCAGAATCCCACCTTCCCTTGCATGAAATGGGAAAGAAGGGAGGCCACCCCCTGCAGCACCCAAGGGGCAAAGAGCTCATCAGCCAGACACCCTTGGCCCTTCAGACTCCAGCAAGCTCCACTTCCCACAGCCCATCCTTCATCATCTATCACCTGTGTTAGTAGGCTGTTCCCTAGGTTTGAAGGCAAACAAACGCTTTGCTCATATGGTTTTGAGTGTGCAACATTTAGCATTCCCAGTCTTGGTCTGCTTGCCTGAATGCCTGCTGGTTTTAACAGTTCTGCAAAGGAAAACAAAAGCAAATTATTAAACAATGCAGCCACGGCCTCATGGTAACACAACAGCTGGGGCTGGCCACCACCACAAGGAGCAGCCTGGCCTCAGTGGGCTCAGGACCTGCTGTGGAGCCCTGGCTATGAATAACTTATCTGGAAGAACAAAGAGAACCAGTAACAGACTTTCTGTCATGCTCCAAAATCCGTCAGAGATGACTGAAGCCTGTTACTGCTATCTTCCAGTACTTGTTATAAAATGACTGCTATATCTAGCGCTAAGAAACACTCTTTTTTTCATGAGGTCACTCTTGCAGCATGAGTAGTGTAAAAACTGCACATGAAAAATGTTTCCTTTTTATTACTGCAAAGACACTTTGAAGATGGTCAGGCTAGGGAATAAACTCTCCTCAAGTTACAGCTGTTCTCTGACCTGAATGAGGGCTCCACGTAGGCCAGCCCAGTGAGCGCTGCACAGCCGCTGCTGAGCCTCTGCGAAGGTGTCTGCAGAAACGTGTCCCTTGCTTGAGGGGCCAGGTGCTCAGGCAGGAGAACTCCCGCTGGAAGGGCTCGCAATCCAGCCGAAATCCCATCAGAGGGTGGCGGGCACAGTGTGCTAAACGGTCCCGAAACGGTGGCAAACGGCGTTTAAACCCCGGTGCTGCCCGGCCCCTACGGCAGGTGCCACTGCGGGCCGCTGCCCGGCCCCGCACAGCCCCGGCCCCGCTCACCCCGGGCCCCGCGGCGGGGCCTGGCCCGTGCGGCTGCCGTGAGGCCGCTCCCGCAGCTCCAGGAGAGGCTGCCGCCGGCGGCCGGGGCCTGGCTCGGGCCGGCAGGAGGCACCCGGGAGCCGTGCAGGGCAGCGACACGGGCACCGGGCCGTGCTGGCCCCGCTCACGGCTGCCCGGGGCTGCGAGCAGAGCCCTCACGGGGCCGGGCCGAGCACCGCCCGCGGGCAGCAGCCCCGGCACCGCCGCAGGGCAGAGTGCGGCTCCTCTCCTGGCGGGCCGCAAGGCTTTCATCCTGAAAATCACCTTGGCACTGCACTCCGGCACCGTCACTGCTGCTCACAAGGATTCACGCTGACGCTCTGGAAAAAGCCAATATTCTCCTGTTTCCATGAGCAGTAAGAGAGGCAGCCACGGGAGAATGCGTGCCGTGTTGTTAAAGCTGAGTCTGTTTACACCCACACCGTGAATGAACTTCAGAACGGTGGCAGCTTCTTAACTTCTCTTTCCTTTCTTATTGCCATTTTTGGCCAGGAAGGCATTACACACTGGAATATTAAAAAAGAGTATCAGAAAGAAAAAGAAAAGCAAAGGCATGGAGGGGAAACCCCACCAAAACCAACCAAAAAAACCCAAACAAAATTAGGGATGAAAGCCCATCCTGGCACATCCTTTCTTCAGGTATCCTGGGCACATGGTGTGGAGGAAGCACTGGAAGGGCTACGGCCAAACCCACAGCGTCTGGGTGCTTTGTCAGCCCCTAATATACTGTTCCTCAGGGTCATGCCCTCCGCCCTGTGACAGCTTTTGGAATTCCCAGTGGTCCTCACACTGGTGGTGCCCATGGAGGGCTGTGCAAGCTCCCGCCTCTGTCAGCACAAGAGCAGTGTCCCATTGCAGCATCTCTGCTGCACCGGTGCGGCTGCTGGCTGCTACAGTGAACCTTTGCATTTTTAACCTCCCCACATTTCCAAGGGAAGGAAGCACTTCACCTTTTGCAGTTAATCTATTGACTGTTGTGTGATAAAAGCCAATTCCTAGAGAAGTTTGTTCCTCATGCCTCTTCTCTCTGAATTTCCCATTAATAATTACTCTGTCTGTCAATCAGGTTTGTGGAATTTTTTTGTTTTTTTTTTTTTTAATTTTACTTACAAGATAATTCTGTGTCTTTCTTGCTTCTCTCTGGTTTTAATGTGATAGCACACACAGACTGCACTGTGAACAAGTGAAGCTGCATGTTCAAACTTCTATGGAAACCACTGACAGGCTCTATATTTTATGATTTGAAGGTATTCATAATTCAACAGGAAGCTTTCAAAGTGCATACATATGTACATACATTCTCCTTTTTCTTTGATTTAATATTTTGCCTGCTTTTCAGAGAAAGTAGCTGCTCATCATATATCTGAACCATTATAATTTTTAAAGAACTGTAAACCTGAATTTATTTGCAATTGTTTTCTCTTTTTTTCCTACTCATCTGTTTTTCAAGTTACATTCCAATGAGTCTGTTTTAAATTCCTTTTCCTATTGTTGAAAGACTCATGGACATCTCTTCTGCTCCTGCTGTGCTATCTGTATCCCTGTATCGATGACTGGAATCAAAATATCCCTCTCTCTAAATAGTCCAAACTCACTGTAAGATGGGCCTGACCTCTGTTCTGTAATCACATTCAAAGCACTTGACCTAATTTTACAGCTGCAGATACCTGCACAGTGCTGGCAATGCTAGCAACCCCTTTGCTGTACCATCAGCAAACCCAGTACAAGGGGTGAATGGAAAAGTGAAGACGGTGGTAGAGCTCTAAAAACCTCTGTATATTCCTGTATTCTGGTTCCCAGTGTGAGACAGAGAAGCTGGTATGTTCTGGGATTGCCTGGGACACTTGGATCAATCAAACAGCCTCTGGCTGAGCCCCCGTTGCCTCTGTACTTACCATTGCCCCAGACACTTGTCCCAAACCTGCAGGGAGAGGAGGGAATGGCAGGGCTGTCCTGGACCATGCTGACACCATGGAAAGGTCCTGTGGGCTCTGGGATGGTGGCTCTACACCCCAGCTCTGGAGGCCAGCTGGTTTCCAGGAGCTGTAATCCTCATGGCACCACGGCTTCCATGCCAGTTTCAGTACATCAGTCTGGGAAGGCTTGCTCAGGAAAGAAGTTTCTCCATGCTTAGCCCCCACTGCCTCACCTCCTGGCAAGTCTGTCACATAGAATGGAGTTCATCATGTTGGACTTCACCAGCTTGTCCTGAGCTGGGCAAGCATCCCAGGAAAAGGGACTAGAAAAAAAAAAAAGAAGATATTTCATTTTGTAGACAAGGACACACACTTATTACCACAGTGTCTGCAGAACACTGGTCCATCTTTTTTTTTTTTAAATTTCCTAAGAAAGCAAAACAAATACAACACACCAATAAAAATTTTGCTGTTGCTATTACAATCAGCAAGATAAAAAGAACAATTCCTAGTGGCCTTACAGCACAGGGCTACTGTAAGAATTGCTGATCTAGGGCTAATTTCAGCTATGTTATTTAAGGAGCCTCTTTACCTCATGCTGACAGCATTTTGTATGGTGGTTTTGGGTGCTGGAACCACATCCCAATAGCCTGTGGGTACCTGTCTTTCCATTTTGTCCAAATACAAACTCTGGTTGAGGAGAGCAGCATTTCTCACAGCTGAAACACTCTCCTCATTATGGGCAGAGCTGCAGCACAGAACCTATAACCTTAAACTGGTTTTCTATGTGCTGGCTGTTGTCACTTGTGCTGTGCCTGGCATCCCTCTGTGGCATTTTCCCAGTCCATCTCCTGGCCTGAGGGCAGGCTGGGAGACCCAGCTGATCACACCAGCTACCAGCCAGAGGCAGCACAGTTCTCTTAGGAAACTGCCCTAAACACTGAGGTGAGACAAGTTCAGTCTTATAAAAATAAATGGCTCCCCAGTGCTAGGGAATACTTATGTCGCTTGACTCAAAATCAAAACAAAGACATCCCCCCCACCCCCCACCAAAAAAAAAAAAAAGGAAGAAAGGCAGTGGGAACCCTCAGCTGTAACATAACATGTACAATGTCCCCAGCCCCACAGTGCCCCTGGGCTGGGGTGGACTCTTAGAAACTGGGGGGCATCACAGACCTTCTAGGGGAAGTGTCTCTGTTTTAATCCTGACATCAACCACTGAAATCTGTAATTAGAGTGCTTTTCTAGAGCTGTCTCTATATCTGTAGAAAGGCTGCTGAAAGTCTGTAATTACTCAGACCCAACTGTCCCACAGGTGCCAAGTGAAGGACAGCCATGGCAAACTCCTCACAGCCATATTCCTGCTCCACAGGACAGGTAGGTGGGAATGCAAGCACCCTGAATGCAGCCTCAGGTGCTCCCAGGGATCTGGGACATTGCTGCCACCGTGCCCTGAGTCCTGGTGGCAGCCCCCATGGCACTGTGAGCAAGTGTGATGTACTTTGCCACTGCACTACTGAGGATTTTGCCCACTGTATTATTCTGCCTGTGCCTGCTCTGCAAGGTGCCTTACTGTGTTCTGAGTGCATCTACAGCCTTGAGAGGAGCTAGGAAAATGCCACTTCACAGATATTTTTCCTCTGACTCCTTTCCCTTTTCTCGGATCCTCTCTTTGTTTTCAGACTCACAGGTGCTGAAGCAATTTGCAGTTATGTCTAGGTATTACATTGCCACTAAGTCCATTAGTTCATAGATTTCTTCTCCCATGGAGTTCCTGCAGCTGCTGCTGTCTTGGCAGTTAATTTCTTATGTATTTCCTTTCAAATCTGAATTGAATTATTGAGCATACATAATGAGGCACAGTAGGAAGAAAAAAGGCAGATTAAAGCTGACACAGACCAGATGCCTCTTCCAGCCACCGCTGCACCAATAGAGAGTGTGGGTAAATGTCAGGTGAATGAGAAAAACGAGGATATAGACAAATAACTTGCAAGGATTTTATCATCAGCTACTTATATAAGGGTTTCGAAAATTCCCTGCCCTCAGAGCATCACTGTTTCTCTGAACTTCCCAAGTATTGTGCAGTTCAAGGGAGACTTTGAGAAGGGGCTCATTTACATTAGAAAAATGTTGAATACTGTGGGAACCAATGGTTGAAAGAGTTCAGCAGAAAGGGCCGTCCTAAGGGAGCACAGCACATGAACAGCAGAAAAAAATAACCAAAAACCCAGACACACAGTCAGCCTCCCTTCACCTCCCCAGCAGGATCACCTGCCCATCCTTGAGACTTCTCAGTGTCAGTTCCATGCACCTTTACTAGTCAGTGCCTGCCAGCACTGCAGCACACACACACAGAGCACTCAGTGCCCAGGAGACACCAACTCCCCATCAGCAGCATCACAACCTTATAACTATTCCCTCCATTTTCTGCTCTAGCTTCCTATGGACAGTCAAAGCCTTCACACTGAGGTAGCCAGCAGCAGGGACTCAGCAGCTGCAGGGCTCCTGCAAAGAAAGAGCCTGTGAGCCAGAGGTGGGATCCACAGGTGGGGGAAGAGTGCCCAGCAGCAGGAATATAGAACACATTACTCTAGAATGGGATGGGGACCCAGAGCTTATCCTGAGAGCACATCTACATCCTCCCCCAAAACACTCATCAGGCACAAAGGTCCTGTTTGCATGGACTGCATATGCCATGCAGGGCAGGGAGCTTGGTACCCAGCTCCAGGGAAGCACAGCACTGATCCTAGGCCAGTGTCCTACATCTGCCACTTCGGCTTTCTGATTTAACCTGCTGGTCCTTCAGCCCTCTCCAGTAAGCAACACCATGACCCTCAGAACCTTTAGTGCAAAGGCACTCATTCTTTATAAGCCTTATTGTGAGATATACATGAAGGAAAATATGTGCACAACTCACAAGCAGGATAGAAACGCAACTCTTTAAATCCTTCTCATCCTCTTTCTTGTTTCTAAGGCTCAAGGACCTGCATGCATTTAAAATATACACAAATAAATAGATGCACATATTTTTCTCCCAGGTGTCATTTTCCTTGAGCTGAGAACTGCAGCAAGCACTCAGGTGGGCACAGCTGCCTTAGTGTTGCCCCTGTGCTGCCTAGAGGGGAACCTGGGGCTGCCCAAGCCAGGCGAGTAATGGCATCCCACTGCCCACCTGCTGCCCCCAAACCAAACCCCTGGCCTGCAGCCCCTGGCCACCAGCCTTCCTGGACCTCTCAGATTGCCTCAACTGCACTTTTAAAAAATCTTATCAGGGAAGAACCTGGAAAATAGCTGTAAAGAGGAGCATATCACCCGCACATTCTCTGCATCCTCCTCTTCCCAGCCTTGTTCAAAAGCACTGTGAGATGGTTTGTAGGCTTCTGTGAGTGGAGATGTTCATCAAAAACGTCACCTTCACCAAGTAGTTTCAGCTTGTTTCAGGGCTTCCTCGTAGAAATTTCCAGTGAATGGCTCCACTGGCAGCAGCTTAGCTGACTGAAGTGGAAAAGGATTTACACTTTTTTTTTTTTTACCTCTCCCTTTTTTATTTCTTTGAATCTTTGTTAAAGTGATATGAAGTTATCTTGGAAGAACCGGAAGTACTGGCTTTTAATTCCAAGAAATAAGTAATGAAATATTTGTTCACAGAGTTTTAGCCTATGTGTTTATTTTTCAACTCTCCAAATTTCCAGTCTCCCTTGGTGGTGAGCAGAGTCTACAGGCAAAAAGGCTTCTTGAAGAAGTGAAAACACAGACTTTTTAACATAAGTGGTTTATCACTTCTGTTTGCCAGCTATTTTATTAAGTGTTAGGAAAATAAGCAAATTAATTTTCCCATTGGTTTTATTATAAATAGATCAGGCACTTGAAGCCCTCCAGTTGTTTGCAATTTGTTTCACAAAAAGCAATCTGCCTTTCAATTCTGATGTTCTTCTGCATAGTAACAGAGGAGGAAGGTACAGACCTTTAGTCCTGATTTGTAGTTTGGTTTTTAGATCCACCTTCTTCCTTGTACATGAGTCACTTGTGGCAGCTGAGAGAGATTTCTCCCTCTGTGCATGAAGGAGGAGTTGCATGATACGTCTGCAGGAGCTTTTGGAGAAGAAGCCATCCCTCTGGCTACCCCCTCCTCCAGCAGCCACCTGTGTCCCTGGTCCCCCTGTGTATCACTTCATCCCTGTGCTATTCCTGGCCTCATCAGAGCTGAGATTCCTATAAACATCGTGTCCCGTAGGCTTTTCAGAAGGCTTTTCTTTCCAGCTCAATGGCAGAGGAAAGATGATGTTTTCAATCCCCTTTGACTGCAGGCTCTCTGAAAGTCCCCCAGGGAGGTAAACAATAGAGGCTGTTTATTAACAGAGGATCCAAGTGCAAAAAAGCTGCAGAAAGCAAACTGGAGTGGGGCATTCACTGAATGAGCCATGATAATTCTGCCTAAAAAACTGGTTTTGCAGAAAATAGGATCCAAATCAGGAAAAAGAACCATGTAGGTAGCACTTAGAATGAGTCAGAGAAATACAGTATTTTGTATTTTTTAGTTAGTTAGTTGCTCATTTTTATGTTATCAACCTGGGAATACAGCACTCCCATTAAGGTGATGTGATATCAGGCTGCTTTTATGGCAGAGTTTTTTGGGTAATCTGATTTGTAGAGAATTTGAGCTACTGTTTGTGTAGCCTGCATGTATGAGAATTTCCTGGCTAGCCAAGGTAATTCCTTTGCTTTTTAAAAACAGCAAACCCCCTTTTCCCCACTCCCTCAGGGAAGAACTTTGACCACTCAATGAGGCAGCAAGGCCCCAGGAGGGTCCCCGCAGGCACCCACCCTGCCCCACTCCAGCTTTGCCTGTGAATGTGCCCAAGCCCAGAGGTGGGTGGCAGGAGGCACTGGGCATTGAAGGAGTCAGAAAAAAAGTTAGGCAGAGGAAGTTCAAAAATAGACAAGCTTTTCCTGTAAGTCTGAGTTATTTATTTAATTTGTTGTTGTTGGTTTGCGTTTAGGAACTTTTTTCCCCTCAGTGATAGGTAAACAAAGAAAGGGAAAAGCTTTGGGAAACAGGCAAGAGAACAAAAAATCTTTCTGAGCAGAGAGGTGGAAAAGAGAAGGATTTAAGAGGACCAATATCAAGGATAAAACCTTCTCCTAGATACCCATCAGATTTCAATTCTGAAGAAAAACAAGAAACCAAGACAGCTAGAAAACTTCCTTCCTCTTCTATCCAGGCTTTCAGCACTGCCATTTGCAGCTGTGTCCCTGTAGCCCTTTCTGGTGCCCACCCCAGGGCTGGGCATGCCTGTGATACCCACAGCCAGGCAGGGACACCCTAAGGGGTAGGACCTGGGCTCCATGCCCCCAGAAAACCACATAGCCCTGTTGCCTTGGAACCCATTCGGTGCTGTGCTCTGCCTTCCCTGACCCCACCAGTGCTGCCCTCCAAGCCCATGGCATCCAGCCACAACCCCTCACTCCATGGGGCAGCGAAGAGCTGGACACAGACAGGATTTCAGCAGTAGAGGCTGATGGAGAGCAAGCAAGTCCAAAGGCAAGCCAACCAAACTCATGTACTGCTGACAAAGCGTGCATCTACACTGCCAAGGTCTCCTGCAGTGCAGGGTCACCTCCTGGCTTTACTTACTGTGGTAGTGACCTGGAGCTTCACTCAGCTGTAAACCCCCAGGAGGAACACAGAATCACTACTATCTGCTGTATGTGTAACTGTCACCAGGATCAAATCAGCATCTGTCTCACCTGGAAAGTGGAAAACCCCCTTACCAGCACTGCTGGCTCATACACCCCTGCATCACTCACATGGAACTGCCAGAGTGATTTTCAGGGAAGTCTGATGAGATGCACAGCAATAACAGGTTATTTCATCAGTGGGTTTCACCTGAGGATCTCAGAGTATTTTACATCACCTCTTGTCAGCTTGACAAACTCCTTTAAATGCTCCCCCTGTGCCAAAGGTGGGGATGGAGGTGCCAGGGAGTCACAAGGTGGCTGTTTTAGGGCAGCAAATGAGATGCTGGGTACCAGGCATCCATACCAACTTCCATACATAGCTTGGGCCTGGCAGGAACATTCTGGGGTAGTTCTTCTGGCATGGGTGCCCCCACTTGGGACCAGACACAGCCCCTGTCCTGGAGCAATAGCTGGCATCATGCTCAGTGTATGCTTAACAAGTTAATTAGCAAAGAAAAGAGAGGAATTTCCCCAAGCCTGTCCCCAGCAGCATCTCTAGTGAATTCTCCTTTTTTCACCACAGAAAGGAGCATCATCCAGAAAGGGTACATAGCCCAGCCCCTGCTGCACAAGCCAGCAGTGTGGGAGGGCTGCCCCTGCTACCTCCACCAGCAGCACTGCTCCTGAGCTCCTCACCTCAGACCCTGCCCTGCACCCTCAGAAGATCTTGTTTGGTGTGTTCTCAGTTTCCCCTGGCCTCTAGTATCTGCTGCCTGTCAGTGACACCGTGATAGAGGCTCACATTCTGAGGTCTCACCTCTCTTTTTCACAGCCATAAAAGGGAAAGCAAAATGTTTAAATTTGAATGCTTTGAAGTTTTGCAGAATAAATAAACTTCTTCATAAAGATTGCAATGGGAAAAAATTCACAGTGTCTCTGTAAGACATAATAAATCTGGCATCCATTGCATTATCTGTGCATCCATGGCAAATAATACATTAAAGGCCTGAAAACAAAGTGCTTGGGGACACCATGCAACTAAAAAACCAGGGAATCAGTTTTGCTATCCTAGAAGGCAACTGGAGCATCCAAGGCATGTGTAAGATGGGATCAAAAATCTATTGAGAGGGCTGCAGGACTTACAGAAGCATGACATTGATGGAATTCACTTTAAAGGCTCTTAAACTAGAAATGTTTCTTTATAATGAGAGCTGTTTTCATACAGGATGCCCTTGGAGGCCTGAAGTGACTGTAAATGTGTACTTATGGAGTTTATGGGCCTTCTGTGCTGTAGAGAAAAAGGGTGTTAAAAATGGAAATACGTTTGGCATGGAGGCAGCTTTGGGCCATTTGTTTGTACTCTGTCTGAATTCCTTGCTGGCCTTGTTTCTAAATCATCATTATCACAGATCCCCAGCAGCTGAGTGATCTCCAATGGAAAAATGTCCAGGCAGGCAATGTGTAAGGAAAACACCCTCATACATTAGGCAGATCTCTCAGGCATAACTTCTAAACAAGTACTGGATGAAACTACAGCTCAAATGGATGGATTTAGATGCAGTTTCCAGCTACTTTTTAAACCGTACTTGGATAGCTGGTTAAATGATATTTAGATAAGGCTAGGGCTCAAATGTATTGCTGTCAAGGGAAAACACCCACACAAACATTATAAATGATTGACTTGGGGAGACATTGCTCACTTTTGTTTGGATAGTGTCTCAGCAAATATCAAAATCCTGCAAAAATGTTTCAGCTGGCCCCTGCTGTATAGAGGGTTATACTCAGCTGCTGGGACCAAGCAGCCTTGCACACGCAGGGATGGTGGTATCTGCTGTAAGTCATCTGGGGAGGGAACTTCTCACCTCCTTTTAGCTGCTTGGGATCGAGCATCATGCACTTGGTGCTTTGCACCTTCCAACTCCAGCCAGAGGATGCAGAAAGGAGCTGGAGGAGGAGGAAACAGCCTGTGCCACATGAGGGATCTGAGGCAGAGTGACCTAATTGTACCTCTGAACATCCTACCCCTGGAACCTACTGATTAGTTCAGCCAGTGATTATTCCTTTTCCTCGAATCCCTGTCTAAAATATCCTGGGCTAAATACTAAGACAGACAGGACCTCTTCTTGCCAGGACTGACCACACCTGCAGCATGGAGGGGAGAGTTGTCAGTGACACTGGGAGCACCTCAGCTGGCCTCACCTGCCCTCTGCCACACATCCTCATCCCTGCTGTTTCAGAGCTTGTTGCCCTCTGGTGAGATGATGCACCTTTGGTGCCCCATGCTCCAGCCTTGACAGAACAAGGAGACAAGTTTTGGGAAACTCACCACTTCAGTCATCTACTGACCCACTAAATATTTCTCCTGGGGGAAAAAAAAATTGCAAAACCTGGGACATAGAGACAATAAGGCCTGCAAGTTTTGAGCAGACACATTTTTCATATTTAGGTGTAACTTCCCCCAAAGAGTCTGACTTACCTCTTTCCCCTTATGACTGAGGACTCTTGAAGCCTGTCTAAGGGGAATTGGAGCAATGAAGCTGAGGGGAAAAAAAGACATTTAAGTAAACAGAGGGTTTTTTATTTTTAATGAAAGCCCTAAGTGTCCTGCTGGCAACCCCGGTGCTGGTGGGCAGCAGGGGGAGCCTGGCTGGTGGTGTGGGTGCTGCAGTCACCCTGTCCCACCCCGCTCTCCGGGGTCACTGGGCTCAGAGGGTGGCTGTGGGCCTGCGGGGTGACTGTCCCTGATGTGGGCTCTCAGTGTGGGCTGGAAGGCAGCAGAAAAGGAGCCTTGTGCCCATGGCAGCTGCTCCCTGCATTGCCATGGCAACACATCTGTTTCCTCCATTTCCCCATTCCTGCCAAGGGAGAGCCCCAGCCCTTCTGGCATCAACACAAGCCCAGGAAAAATCCAAGTCTCAACAAAACACCTTTTCACTGGTCCCTCTCTGCCCAGGCCGCAGCCCTCTCTTCAATGACTGTAAAAGCCTTTACTCCGTCATGGACAGAACATTCTCTTACAAAGAGTTCGCCTTGCTGCTGCAGCCCTGTTTTGAAAAAGCATTCTAACCCTTGAGCCCTTGGAGCATAAGGGGCAGCAGAACCCCAGCACCCCTCCCCACCCTGGGTATCATCAAACCCCACAAGATGCAGCAGCCCCTGCTTCACCACCTCACTTTTTTTCAGGCATGCTAGGTTTTATTGCCTCAGACTCTTGATAAACACTAACTTTTTTTCAGGTCTTTTTCATGTTTCCAACCAAAAAATCTTTTGCTTTGCAAGATTTGTGGCAAAGCTCCTCTTGCAGCAGGTACAAGCTTAAGCTCCTGTTGATGCACAAGTTGGACTCACCAAGTCCCAGCCTCATTTCTCTGAAGAAAACAACTACAAGTATTTGGGTGCTCACAGGAGAGTGTGGGTTATGGTGCTAAGGAGAGAGCCCCAGAGCTCTGGAGGAGCTGTGAACAGCACAGGTACTGTGGCAGAGCTGGATCACTGATGCTCAAGGTGCCTGGATGCTGGTGCCAGCAGGGATGAGCCCCTTGTGCAGCTGGTTTCTGACAATGGATGCTATCAGCAGTCTGGAAGCAGTGCCTCTCCATTTCCACCGGCTCTGCAGAAACACTTGCTGGCAAAGGCAGAGCGTGTGCTCACAGCTCCTCCGGCAGCGTGTCGGGGTGGCCACGCCAAGCTCCTGGGAGGGGCTGCTGGGGCAGGAGCAGCCAGCCCTACCTGCCTGGCCAATCCAGCCCTCAGCTGGCTGGACCACTTGGCTGCTCCTCATCTGTGCAAGTACCAGGCCTTGCAAAGCCATTTCCATCAGCTCAGAAAGTTTATTTTCTTGTCTATTCTACTGATTCATGCCCCTGATAAGCTCTCTGGTCTGAAAAAATATGTCCAGGCCCACGGCTTTGTAGAAACTTTCAGCTGATTGAAGGCACAGGGGTAAAAGCCCCCAAAGGTTAGGCTGTGTTTCCAAGGAGCACTGTAGCCATCATCTAGCAGCACATCTCTGCTGGGATTCATTTACCATGTCCTACCCCATGCAGAGTACAGGGCGGGTTCTGACGTGCTGCTGGGGATGGTGAGAAGGGTCAGTGTTTCGGAATGACACAGGTGGAACACTGAGATCTTCCAGTGAGGATGTAGCAATAGATTTCTTGTATTTAAAGGAAATAATAAATTGTGTCCCTTTGAGGCTGTCAGTTCTCCTCAGTGCATCCAGCACAGAGATGCTGCAGTCAAGTGGGTAAATGAACTGCCTCATGGGTAGCATCACCTTCAAAACACAGGTGAGAAGTGCTCTGCTGTTTCCAGCTGTCTTGCATCCAACAGTAAGGATGCCCCTCTCACTCTCCACCTCTGCATTGCAGAGAATCATGTGCCTTGGGAGAGGGACAAATGGGTAAATGAGGTCACAAGTCTCCCAAGCACTAATCCTGCCTGGATTTTTTCCTCCTTTTCAGTTTCCCAAAGCTACTCTTTTCTTAGGGTATTATTTTGCTCTGTAGTTTTGTTTGCAACTTGTTCTGAACTCATCTAGCTCCTAGATGTAGCCAAAAACTTGATCCTAAGGATAACCTTGTGACTGTACTGGAGTTTTGTGCTACTTAAACTACTTTCTTCTCTCTGCTCACAGCAAAGAAACAGGAAGCCAGAGCTTTGCCAAAATATTTTACTAAATAAATAGAACTGCAGGCAGTCTCCACAAGCCAGTCCAACAGTGCCACAAGACCCCAGCTGGCAAGAGACAAGGGTTACATTTAAATTTAATTTTAATTCAGAAAAACATCAACACTTATTTACCACAGTTCATAAAATTCATGTGACAAAATTCCTCTAACAGACAGTTTAGTAGCCCTCTTACTCCAGCAATGTAAAAGCACAACAAATCAAGTTAGCCTGTGCTCCAGCAATACCATACCAGGCCAGCAACAACACATGCACTACAAAGTGACTCCTTGCTGAAATCTCTGGTGCTCTGTGGCTCTTGGTGCATCTGGAAGTCCTGAATTCCCTTGCCACCTCTGTGAGGTTCCTAGGGGACCTTACAGTTGTCTGAAGTAGCTCAGGTCTGCCTTCTGTGTAACTGCAGCACTGTAAAGAGACATGGTCACTCATGTATCATTTGGCCCACTGAGACGGGTTTGGAAGGAGCCCCATCTTGCCATGACAACTCTCAGTGTCCATGCCACTGCCACCTATCACAAGGAGGACACTGCTGGATGTGGTCCCCATACCCACTGCTTTAGGTGCATCTTCATCAGCTTGGCAGCAGGGGAGAGGATGGACTGATAAAATCATTCTTGACAGTAGAATGGTTCAAGAGTGCCTGTAATGCAGGTGTTTGACTCCACACCCCTGGGATCACACACCTTGCCAGTGCTCCCCATGTGGTACCTGGGAATCTGGTCCTCATCCAGAGCCATCAAACCCCACTGCTCATTATTAATTCCTTCTTTTATGGTATTGCATCTTTGAAAACAACTTCCCTTCCTTTCAAATGTGTTCCTGGAGCCAGAGGACCAGAGTGAGGTCCTCATGCTGGTCTGGGCTTCCTTATGTGGAATCTCTGGGGCCACTGCCATTCACTGCATCTCATGTTCCCCCATGACACACCAAAGCTCTCAGTCCCAGTGGGAACTGGGCAGGTCCAGCTCAGATTTGTCCCTCAGGTGCTCTGCATCCAGTAACAGATAACAGCATGATGACAGGCAGCCCGTGTGGTGGGAAATCAGGAGCTGAGCCTGGTGTGCCAGGCATCCCTGGGTGGAGGTGGACCTGCAGAGAGCTGCTGTGCTGAGCTGTCCTGCCTGCCCCTGCCCTGACACTGCCCCAGCAGGGAAGACTCTGAGGGGCCCATCCTCACCCTCTTGTCAGACCCCCTCCTGTATCCATGCTCCTGCAGTGTTCCCAGCCTCTGCCTGTGTGCCATTGCTCCCAGGCACCTGCTCCTCATGGGGACGGAGGCAGCAGCAGGGCAGACCTGCACCCTTCGTAGGAGGGGCAGGCAATCACAGAGGAAAAATAAGAACAGCAACTGTTTTTCATCTGAATCTTCAGGACTTCATGTACAACCCAAAGGAGAAAAAAAAATTTACCAAAATGTAATATATGGAGAGGTACAAACAGACTCATGGCTACACGGAGTTTCCAGTAGCTATTTGGCATGAAGTGAAGGACACACTGGCCCTAGCAGTGCTGCTTGCTGGCAAGGAGAGGACATAGCTGCTGGTGGGGTTGTGCCCTGGCAGTGCCCATGGCACAGTACCTGCTCCACTTAAAACCCACTCCCAAGCACACGTATTCAGGGAACTGCAAGAGGTTTTCAGGGCTCAGCTATCTCAGGCCATTAACATCTTCTCCTACTACCAGCACACTCCATTAACAGGATGACACTTTCACCAGCAGCTGACATTGCCACAGGATCCCCTTGGCAGTCACACCTGTGTCATGGTTCCCATCCCGCTGGATGGTATCTGGGATGGTATCTCTGGGTTGGTGGGAAGGAGCAATGCTGGGAGGAGTGGACCAGCTTTCCCAGCCCTCCACATTTTCAAAAGGAACAGCATGGAGGTAAAAGCAGGCACTGTCAGGAAGCCTCCTTTGACTCTCCTGCAAGGCCCCCCATGCCCCAGGGGCAACAGGTCCCCATGCCAGCTCCCTGCCAGGGCACAGCCAAAGGCAAAGCCGACTCAGGCTGCTGTGTACCTGCTCCATCTTGGCAGGACAGTGCTGTCTTGGTATGAAACACCAAAACTGAAACACATTATTCCTTACAACTTAAAAAAAAAAACAAACAGAAATGAGGAAAACATCTTATACCAAAGGCAGGCAGCCCAACTGCCTTTGGAGCAATCTCCAAATCTCTTCAGATTTATAGGGGAGGATGTCAGATGCAAGGACCAGCAGCACCATTTCCCTGGCAGCCCAGGCACATGACAGGGGGGAAGAAGGAGCCCTCACACTCCTGGCTGTGGGCTGGCAGGGCTCCCAATACACCCCCCAAGCCCTGGCAGAGCACAGGAACCAGAGTGGGGAAGTTGTTCCAGTGGGAAGGGCTTTTTTCCTGGCCATTTTGCTGGCTGCTGGAGTCAGGCAATGGAAGGAGGTGCACAGGAATGGAGACCATGCAGCTGTAAATCCTGTCAAGTACAATGATGTTTTTTTAAGCATATTTTCAAGATTTCCCTCCCAAGGGACCAAACCCAAAAGATGGTTTGATCTTTAGGTAACCCAGAAACAAAGTGTTTCCCAAACAACACTGCAGTCTGACAATGGTCATTATTACAAAAGAACATTTTATTTCTGTTTTTTTCTGGGTGTACTATATTGCAATGTAACACTATGCAGGTCTATTATGATATTATGATTCTTGCTACAGAATTAAGTTTATCCATTTGGTCAAATTTCAAAGTTTTTTCTTGGCATTCCTGCAGGACTTGTCACCACTTAAGCACATGAATTACTGACGTGCCAAAAAAGTGATATAAGACTTGGAGCAGGCGTTTTCCAATCAGAATTTGAAAAAGTTGTTGGTCTGGCTGGATGCACGAGGTCAGCACAAATATCCATTCTAATTTTGACAGAGGGGGAGATGAACATCTCCAGATTTTCATCACAAAGTAATTTGCTTGTCAGGCTCAATGTGCTATGAAGGCTGTCTTCTTACTTCTGATGCAATCTTTGTCATCTCTAATTCTGTTACCAAGGAAGATTTTTATTATTTTTGAGCAATAATGAAAAAATGCCTTGCTTAAATTCTGGAACTGTCATACTTGTTAGGCACCTGATTAATATAAGTAGTTATAGAAACTCTTTGTATATATACAAACCATGCTAAAGTATTGTCCACAAAATGTCCATCCACTGTAAGTCAAATACTATTGGTCACAGAAAAGTCTAGTATGAATCACATTTGAATATACATATGAGCAGTACATGATTCACTGAGTAAATATGGCACTTTTACATATTTTCCTGGATGTTATAGAGAATTAGGAAACAATCTTCCATCAGCTGACTCATTCCTTAGTTACTGTAATATGGGTTTGGAAAATACACCCCAGAATAGACAGTAAGA
Source organism: Passer domesticus (assembly GCF_036417665.1). Lineage (NCBI taxonomy): Eukaryota > Metazoa > Chordata > Aves > Passeriformes > Passeridae > Passer > Passer domesticus. The sequence goes on from NC_087480.1 coordinate 47,126,944, forward strand.
GGTTTACAAAATTCAACAGTGCAGCTACCTGAGTTTGTTTCATTACGAAATTAACAGTAATGTGATATTTTATCATCCATTGTGAGCCTGAGGGTTGTCTACTCACAAAAACCAAGCTGCCCAACCCTGCTATACACAAAACAGCACAGTTCCCCAAGCACGTGGCTCGGCAGGATGATGAACTGACCTAGCATCTCCAAAGGGACTTGCAGTGCCTTCTTCTTTTACAGTCCCCAGCTACAGAGTTCTGTCCCCTTGCTACTCCCATCCCAGTGTCCATCCAATCCTGTAGAGAGCTGATCCAGCAGAAAATTAGTGCTTTTTTAAAACTGGCATAGTTTTCTGCTGGCTTTCAAAGTTGGTTTATCCTGTGGAGGGATCAGACCAGCACCAGACCTGTAAAGGTACATGAGAAGCAGCTGGAACATGTTGGCAGGAATAGGGAGCATGGGAGGAGGAGGAAGCTGCCCCTTTTTGGTGACAGGGAGCTGTCAGACTGAGGATGCTGTCTCAGCTCACCACATCCTTGGAGAAGATACAGTTATTAGTGTGAAAGTGCTTAGACTGGTATAGTTTATTCCTAGCAAAGTGAATAAAGATATGCCAGCACAAGGCACTTTATACTCATGTAACTGTGTCCACATGAGGGGTTGCACTGGTATAAATATCATCAGTTACAAACAAAACCCCACATCCCCTAAGTGATGTATTTACAAAAATGGCATAGAACATGTCTCCAACCTTCAGTTATGAGGTGTGCATAACTTCCATTCAGAAACAAGATCACAAACTACACATGAAACAGTATTACACACAAAATAAATTAGGGGTTTAAAATGCTACATCTAGGAATATAAAGACTTTTAAAAAAGCTTTAAATGTAATCCCATATTTAAAATCTAAGTAAGAGAACTATACAGCTCCACCAATTACCTGGACATTTCAAACAGTTTACATTCATCAGGGACAACAGCACTTTGGTTTACATAATTAGGTTAATATGACCAATGAAATGTTTCTCTTCCTCACATAACATCAAAGTGAAATACATTTAGAATATATATACTGCCAAGCTGTTCCAGTAAGTGCATTCCACACAACAGTAAGGGTAGCTCTTACAATAGCTACATCAATTACAGGTCTTAAATAGAACTAAATCAAACCCCTTTAAAAAAGCTTGATTTGATTCCTTCATGCCTGACCCAGTTTTGATTAATCTGGATCTTCTCCAGAACACAGCCAAGCACAAAAAATAAGTCTGACCTGGTACTGTGGCAAGCTCACACACCAAACTGCATAGCACACCCTGGATTAATGAGGAAGTTCTCACTGTAGTTTGTCTCCTCACCTCTGTAAGTTATTCTCTTAAACCAACTGTATGCTTCTGTACCAAGCTCAAGAACTCAGAGTAACTGTAGCTCAAGACACACAATGGCAGTTAGAAAATATGTAAGAGCAACCAATCTGACAACTGTCAAATATTTTACATACATTTGAACAAACAGCAATTCGGCCTCTGCAATTAATGAGCATCATTGCCTTCTACAGAAATAAGGACTTATTCCTAGATTTCTTGTGAAACATTTATCAAGTGCCTGCATCTGACTCAAATGTGTGTTGTTGGATACGATGAAGAGATCTCCTCCCAGCACAATATTTTATTACTTTTGATTAGCTTAAATTAGCTTGTGGGCAGCACATCCCTTTAAAACCTGACTGAAAGAAATCAAATGGCTGGATTAAATAAACAGCTGAACATGGCTTCAGAGGATAAAGTTCCCAACCTGATGCACAATAATCGGAGATTACATTATTGTAAAAAGCAAAATTCCAACTGTAGGATTTCCAATTTAATTATCCTCTGGGAGATGAAAACATAGCCCTCATCTCTGTCCTTTGTATGCTGGGTAGGCTGAGACTTGTGAGAAATTAATGTATTCATTTAATCTCATTTTTGCAAATGTGCAAATGTTCCTGTGCTTAGCATAAAACCCAGGCTAAATCAAGGAGCACATTAGAGGCTATTTCCTCATCAGAAGCTTTACAAACTAAGTATGATTGCACTTTTTCTGGATCCCATTCCTAGAAGGTGCCAAGCAGTTTGGCGGGAAGTGGGCAGAGGGCACTTTCTCTCTTGCAGCACTGGTGTTTAAGGGAGGATGGGGTTTCTCAAGACAGCATTTCATCTTGCTGAGCTGACATTTCCAATACAGTGAGTTCACTGCACCCCTTCCACTCAAGTCAGGAGGAAATGGGCAGCCACATCCCTTTGCCCTGTTAAGAAAACCTTTAATATGAGTCACTTTGGTCCTGATTCCACTGTGAGCTGTGACCTTACTCTTCCTGCACCAGAGAGGAAATCACAGTGAGTGCCTCCTGCTCAGTGCACTGTGTGAACGGGCAGCCAGACTGAATGGCCAACAGGTCCTGAAGGAGTTCTGCATGCTCCCTCTCACCTGTTAAAATACATAAAGATCCTTTTCTACTTGCTTAGACCATCTGAGAAAACCCTGTTGTGAGTAAAAAGGGATTGTAAGCCTAGACTTGATCTTGTTAGATGTTGAACACCTTCTACTGCCACTGAAGAAAAGAGGAACAAAGGCATTCAACACCTGCAGCACCACCTGTTGAAGACCATGTCCTAAGGGATTAACAATAACTAGGAAGACAATATAATAATCTATTACAAACTATTCAACTCAAAGCATACATCATAAACACAGTTTCCCTGGTGGGATTAGGAAATGGAAAGAAAAACCAGCAGACAAAATCATTTACTTTTACCAGTAAAAATTAATTTACAGATGCCCTTCTTCTCAGGGCAAAACAAACTAAAAATATCTTAAAACAGTGAAAAAATATGAGAAAATTTTATTAAAAAATATATGTACTCCTTACTCCAAATTTGTTTGTACAGAAAGGATTTGAAAAAGAAAAAAATAACGACAAATTAAATGCATATTCAGAGTATGCATTCTCTAGAGCGTTTTTGGTAGAAGTGTTATTTCTGTAAAACTGAGCAAGAAGAAGTTATTCAGCTTTCATTTGCTCCCTGACATCAGATGGCAAAGTTTCGAACAAGTTGTCCTCCACAGTGAAACCAGTCCTCTTCAGAGCTCTACACTCACCGAGCTCAGGTGGAAGAATTTCAAAGTGATTGCCTTTAATATCCAAGTAGGAGAGCAATGTCAAATTACCAATTTTAGGTGAAAGGACTGACAAGTTATTTTTCCCAATTTTCAGAGTCTTAAGTTTTTTGCAAAAGTACAGTTCATCTGGCACACTCTCCACTTTGTTGCAAGTAATGGAAAAGTACTGTAAACTCTGAAGAACTCCTATTTCAGGTGGGATAAAGCGAATGTCATTGTAAGACAAATCCAAGTATCTGATTTTGTTGCATAGGAATAGGTGGGACGGAAGAACCTCTATTTTGTTATGGCTGAAGGAAAGCCGCTCTAGACTCGTGAGTTTCTTTATATGCTCTGGGATGTAGGTGATACTGTTGTACCACAGCTTGAGGATTGTCAGCTTTCGCAGATGTTGAAAACTTACGATTTCTTCAATGGATTTGAGGTTGTTTTCCTTTAGATCCAATTCCTGAAGACTGAGAAGGCTGAAGACTGCATGAGGTATGCGCTCTAAATCACAATGAACCAATTCCAGCTGTGTCAAGTTGACCATTTTCTTCAGGTTGTTGAGCATCACTAACTTAGTGCCATCATTATGGATACACAATTTCTGCAGGTGACTTGAAACATCAACTGCAGATTGTGGGATTTTGGACAAATTACTTTTTACGTGAAGAACTTTTAGGCTTTTAAGCTCCCGAAAAGACTCCAATGTAATGTTTTTAGAAATATCATGACTTAAGGAGCCAATTAAATAGAGCTCTTCCAAATTTCTGAGGCCATACATCCAATGTGGAAGTTCTCTGATGTCATCAAACTTGACGCTCAAGATCTTGAGATTCTCCTTCAGAAAAGCCAAGGCAGCACTGTGGATCTTCACAGAGCACTGGTGCAATGACAGCTCCTGGAGATTGTCCAGCTGTGCAATGGTTGCTGGTATCATTACATTATTAATTATTTCAAGTTTTAAAGACTGCAGCTCAGTAATTTCAAACACTGTGTCTGGTAGTCCAGAAAGCATGAAAAGCTGTAGCTCCAAATGGCTGTGGGAGTTTGTCTGCAGCCTCTGTCGCAGTTTATCTGCAGTCCACTCATTGTTCAGGTTCAGCTGTTTCAGCTTATTTTCACTGACTTCAGACAGGAAGACAGCGAAGCGCTTGGAGTAGAGAGGATCATACTGATCGATCATATGAAGCATAAAAGCAAAGTCATTCTTGACATCTGGGATGTCATCGATTCCCGTCTCCTGCCGAACATACTCAAAGGAATATTCTTTCAGTGAGCGGTAGAACAGCCAGTACAGTGTGTAAAGGCATGTCAGGCCATAGATGCTGACAAAGCACAGGTAGCAGTAGGAGAGTTTAGAGAACAGATGTGCCATGGTGTGATTACAGCAAAAGTTCTTGTATCCTGTCATGTCTTCAATATCAACGTTACAGACTACTGTAAAATTAACTTCTGAGACAAGTGCTGTGTTGTAAGCAATAATAATAAGGAATTTAATTACCTTAAGTACAGTCTGGCGAACGTACATGACATACAGTATATCACCCTCCTCAACATGCAGTCTAAATTTCTTCACCTTTTCAAACAGTGCTTTGGCCTGTTCACCTTCTTTTTTATCTAATGCCCCAGGTGTTCCCTTATCCACAACTAACTTCTCAGGGATTGATTTTAAAGACTGTGTCTTGACCAAAGTGCCTTCAGTGCTTGGCTGAGTAGTATTAGACTTGTTAATGTTGTTCTTCCTGTTATCCTTCTCTTCAGAGTCTTCCCCTGACACTTCAGATAAAGCTCTTGTCGTCCAGGGAGAATCAAAACATTTCCCAAGTATTGAAATGAAGTGTTCAATTTTGGAGCTTGATCCAGGGAATTTGAACCAGAAGTTACTACACAGCATGAAGACCAGTGTGTGTATAAGGACAAGGTAAGGGAAGTACTTGGCATACCAGTGCAGAGCCCGTTCGTAGCACACCTGATTTATAAAGCTGTACTGCTGAAGGTCCAAGTCAGTCTTGAGTCCTTTCATTTCAACTGTAGCTGGAGGGGTGGATGGCTTCGGTGGTGGAAGGGGGGTGGTATCTGGGATTGTGTTAAACACATTTGAACTATTAGATTGGTTCTGGCAAGGCTGGACACGCTTTGGAAGGCATATTATCTTGTCTTGCATGACCTGGAACACACAAACAGATATCTTTTGAACTGATGTACAAACAATGGTGGCAGCACCAATGGGTAGCTGTCCTTGGAGTACCTCCAGCTGCCAGGCATTCCTCCACACAGCCTGCTACTTGTCCCCACAGGCTGCACTATTATTATTCTCAACAAGACACTTGTTCTGTATGCCAAGAACTAGGCCAACCCTTTCTATCTACGGCTAGCTTCCCATAATTTGAATAAGAGGGCATTGACACAATCCAGAAAAAGGAGAAATGTGGGGAACACTTCCAGAAAAGACCAGGGATCTCCTGCTCTGCTCTCCCCAGAGACAGACTGTTACTGCCAGGTGTATTCACCCTGGCTACATGATATTCAGAGATAGCTTAGGCTTGACAGCAGCACAACTGCATTCATGTGGCTACACTACCACACTGTGATGTCTTATCACACCAAAAATGGCTGACAAAGGGCTAATGTGAGCCTATCTATGCAGGGACATTATTAATCTTCAGTCTTAATAAAGACAGATAAGGACAGTTCTTTGATGGCATTTGTGTGTGCATGGACATAAATCTTATTTAGTTTCTCACACATAGACATAGAGTCCTCATAGAATCATAAAATTATCAGGGTTGGAAGGGACCTTAAAGATCATCCACTATTTCAGGGATGAGGCATCCACAATTTCCCTGGTAACTTCAGCCTGTTTCACTGCCTCAGCATCCTCAGAGAGAATAATTTCTTCCTAATAGCTAATCTAAACTGACCCTCTTTCAGCTAAAAGCCCTTATCCCTGTCCTATCATTATATGCCCTTGTCCGAACTCCCCCTCTGTGGGGGGGCTTCTGCAGGATGGAATACACACCTGGGGGAAATAATCTAGCTCTGTTCTTGAGTCTGTCTATAAAAAAAAATCAAACAAGAAGTTTTCCTAATCCAGGATGGTCATCCATGTTGACAAACTGAGGTCAAAGTGCCTCTAGGGACAAATCACCTTTGGTTTAATCTGGGTAACAGTTCTGGGTTCAGTGCAAGACTCCCGACAGGTCTGAATTAAAATGCTAATCCATGTGATAAGCCAAGGAGCTCTCTTACTTGCCCTGAATGGCTAACTGCTATTAGCCCAAACTAAGAATATATGTGTAGTATAGATGTACTCTTTGACATCATGGTTGTTGAAAGCACTAAATATAAGGTATGCAACAAGAGCTACCAAAATCAGATGATCCTTGATGATCAGGGAAATGCTGAGATAAGACCACACATGTTTTAAACAGTATCAGTGCCACAACTGTTGACACATCAAAAACTTCTGTAGTTAATCTATGTCTGTAATACTGTGATATACACCCTTAGTTACGTCCTGGATTTATGTATCTCACAGTAAGTTGGAATAAAAACAATTTGTCTATTATTTCAGTCTTTCCACACATTATTTTCCAGTGTGCTTTCTCCAATCAAGCAGGTAAACTTAAAACAGACAACAAATATAACAGATTATTTACTTTGTGTGGTTAAGCAAACATCTACTAATGCAATATTTAGCTCTACATAAAACTTTTAAACATGAATGTTGTATCAAGTGAAAATACTTGAGAATGAAGAATACAGGCAAAACTACAGTGGATTTCATATGAAATTTGAAATATAGTAAATCTAAATCCTAGGCCATGTTAAGTGAGCAAATTCCTCTGAAATAAGAGCTCTGTCAATGTGTCCCTTTAGCTCCATTTCAAAGTCATGCCAGGAAATGTGAGATCCATGTTTGAACTTGTACTGTAACTATATATTTTTGTGGAGTCATCCCAAACAGTATTTTTCATTTCTTTTCTGCTTTTGGCTCTTCAGCAAAATGTAACTAACAGTGACTGACGGTGATGTCAATTGTTTATGTGTAAGCATCCTCAGAGACATTTTGGAATGGAAGAGACATAATATTAGCTGTGGGTGTTGTTAATAAAATCAGCACATTAATTTCAAATCTCTTAAAAGCATAATGACAGAAATAATATTAACATCTGCCAAATAAAGAAAAACAGGAATTACAAAATTCCATATTTTAAACTTTCAAACAGCAAAATGGTAACAAAAAAGACCCGAAGTTGATAATCTGTTTTGTTATGCCAAACAGAGGTGGAAACAGTGATGCAGACACCAGCCAAACCAACAGCTCTTATCTTATTTGGCACAGTTCCATTGACTCTAGTGCAAGTCTGCTGATTCACAGCTGCTAAAAGTCTGGTCTGTGTTATTTGATGTTGCTACTTAAACAGCTTTAATCCTGGGACCAGCACATTTTTGCTTTGTTCATGGCGAGCCCAAGAGATAAAACAAGATGGGGCAGTACCCTTCCTCATTTGTGGTGTTCTTTCACCAGCCACTCCTGTCCCTCTGATTTACCTGCAAGGTGCAGCCGAACACTCCGATCATCAGCATGGCCACCGAGAGATAGTCCGTGAACACATCCCACCAGGGCTTCAGCACCCGGAACGCCGGCTGCTGCTCCGAGAACTGCCGGAACTCGGTCACAGGAATCATCCTCCTGCAAAACAAACAGCGAGGCCAGCTCAGTCTCCTGCAGCTCAGACCCCTCACCCTGGGCCAGCAAGTGAAAAAACCTCCTCTGTAAATGGAACTCCCCATCTCAGAAGAGGGATGCTCGTGCTGTCACTACACAGCTCCTGGAAGGGAGAGCCTGCAGTGCCATCCATGCAGGCAGGCAAATCCCTCTCTCTGTTGACTCCAGCCATCTCTGATAGGTCAGTAAAGCCTTCTGCACCCTTGAAAATCAGCCCATTCTGTAGATAGAGATGTTCAGCATCACACACATTAGCCTTGATCTCAAAGGTCTGGCTGAAATGCTTCTCCTGCATTCAAACTTCACACACCTTTTTAGTTATCATGTTTCACTCATTTCCATCTTATTCATAGCGGTTTCAGGAATGCTTTGGAATATTTTTGTGTCTACTCACTGCAATTTTAAATCTAGTATGTTTTGAATGCAAGCTCCTAAAGTGGTTTAGGTAACCAAAACTACAGCCAGATCAAGGGCTTTATCTTCACCTCAGGAGTGCAGGCTTACATCATCATGTCCTCTGAAAAATCAGCTAACACATGAGCATGTACAGGCAAAGCAACTGATATTAAAGCCTAGAGCATACTGTGTAACTAGATCCCTGAGATCAAATCAGGACTGAAACTCCTTAGTAAGTTACAGCGGAAAGATAAATTCAGATGGGAATGTAACAAAAATACTCCCAAGGGCAATTAACAAAATTTGTCCATTAACTAACATCATAAATGCTCATCACAATCAGTTCATATCACAGTAACACTAGAAGTCTATAACCCTGATTCAGCTGCACACTGGGACCCATTAATGTGGGTTTGGTGACATCCATTTCTGTGCAGGCTTAGTGATAAGCACACACTTGCTGAGAGGCTGCTCAGGAACTTAGGGGATTCAGTTCATTCAGAGCCAGGGAACAGGAAGGGAATGATTCAAGCCCTAATGGCTGCGATTCATTGCAAGTGTACAGCCATCCTAAGGATTAAGAACTGACCCCCACAAACTGGCCATACGCATGTGGAAGGATGCTCACTTTGACACCTTCTCAGGGACTGCTCTGTCCAGCTGATCCTCAGGAGGTTCCACAGTCCCCAGAGGCATAAGGCGAAGCTTGTAAATGAACTTGAGGTAGTAGCCAGGTTGGGGCTTTGCAGCTGAGTAGCATAAAAACTTTTGTTTATTGTCCCCCTCTCCTCATGCAACCCTTCCATGTTGCTTTAAGCACTACTTGGCCAGACAGAAGAATCCTCCCTCAGCCTCCTGTTCTTCTAAAGTCTGTCCCCAGGATGCAGGCCACAATGCCAGATGAAACCTGCACACACCTCTTGCACAACTGGCAATCCCCAAGATGAAGGTAGGCTGTTCTCCATACCACTTTCAAATTAATAGACCATCAGTGAAAATGATGGCAATGCAAGTCTGACTTCACACAGCCAGGTCAGAGGCTTGGCTGCATCCTTGCCAACAGGCCTGAATTGCTGCAGTGCTGGAAGAGGAATGCAGCATTTGTTATCAAATGGCAGATAGCCAGGAACCACAACTCTGCTTTTTGTGTGCTTGTCTTGCAAATGATAGCAGACATATCAGGGAAGATATACCTCTACAGCAGAGAAAAGCTGGGGTGGCTGCTGGGACAAACCTTTGTTGCCTTTCACTCTTCTTTTATAAATACTGGTGGAAAAAGTGGATCTCATCTATTAGAAGTGGCCCATGTAGCTTTAAGTACATGCCCAGCACTCCTTCAGCTAAACCTCTGCTGGCAGCTCCCAGTGGCACCTGAGATGAAGAACATCATACACAATCTGTCTTCCATTCTCACATGCATTTCACTGCCATTGTTAAGGAATTTCCCCTCTTCTTCATTTCCACATAAAATGCAGGTGTCTGAGTAGCTGCTGGTAAGCTTTCTTTTCTTTTTTTCTTTCAATCAAGCACTGAAAAACTCAGAAAATTCTCAAAGGAATCCACTAATACAAATGTTAGCTAAGCAGTTGCCATGCAACAGTCCTGCTCAAAGTTTTGTAACACATATACTACTGTTGGCTCAGGTTTTGAGGCCAGCTGGCTGACTGAGTGGAATGCCATCAGTATACCCAAGAATACCTATCAACAGATTGCTTTAAAATCACCACATTTTCTTCCCAGCCCTGCAGTAATGGCTTAGGAGCTCTTTTTCATATTCTGATTGCGCAGCCTGTAGAAATCCTATTTGTAAGGCTTTTTTTTCAAAATTATAAACAATTTGAGTGTCAGGTAAAGACAGAATTATGTTTCCTGCAGTGGAGATTCTTGACAAAACACAAGTTCTCACATGCACAGAAACGTGGGGAGACCCAGGAGTCGCTGGTTAGACACCCAAGCAACTGTGGGTCTGAGCCACGGTGTTATCAAAGGTGGCAGCACTGAATCAGGGGCAGTGCCTGACAGCAGATGGGACTGGATACTATCTTGCAAATTACTGTGCAGGGACAGCTTTCAGACCAAAAAAATCCTTTGGCTGTTGTTTTTTATAGGTTTCACTATGTATTTTTAGAGGTCTTTGTTGTATCATATATTTGCTTTATTTCTCCTAAGTGATGTGTGGGGAATTTAGATGAAGGCAGATAGGTACTGATACCCGAGCACATGCTGCCCTGGTCCCTTGTTCCCTTCAGAGGCTGTTGTTTGCATAGCGTGACTCCTCATTAGAGTGCACACACTGTTACCCGACTAATGGGCCAAGCAGAGGCAGAGCTCACTCAGAAAGGCCCTCTGAGCCACCTCAGAAAACCCCTCTCTGCGGCTGGAAGCTTTGCTGTCCAGCACCAGACACCAAAACCTGTTTGCCACTAATGTTTTCCTATATTGCTAAAAAAAGAAAACAAACATTACTGAATGATGATAATAATACTGCACATAAAATAACAGTAAAAAAACCAACAACGTCTACTGACAGACGATATTTTTTAGCTTTGGGGAAAAAAGATATTTGCAGAAACTTTAAATGGCAATTGTATGTGACGAAGTAGGAAAACCATTTTCCAACACTCACGGGAGGAACCCAATGGCTTCTCCCCTTGCTGTATTAAGAATCAAGGAAAATGCTGGAAAAAACTGCAGAGCAGCCTAAGCTAGCAAGCACTGCTGACATCTGCACGCAGAACAAAATAACACCAAGTCACTTTTCATTTGTCTCCCACTTCCCTCTAGCTTTTTTTCCCATTCTGGCTTCTCCAGGGATGGAAAGGACAACTATCAGCAGCAACTCAGACCTCAGAAAAGACACAGCAGGTCCCCCTGGCTCAGAGCAATCCTGGAAAATCCCTCCTGGCCATGTCCAAAGCCATGCCCACCATAACAGTTCTCTCCCACTGCTACACCCAAAGGTGCACCACTGTCAGACTCCTTTATAATCACACACAAACCAGATCTACACAAGATAAAAGGATTTAATTAATCATCAATTTGAACAAATCAAGGGATGCTAAAAAGTCACACTGCAGCCCAAGTCACAGTACACATTTACTGTAGGACACCATCTCTGGAACAGCACACCATGCACTGCAGTTTCTTATCTCTCCTTGTAACAAGGAGATAAAAGACAAGGAGTTCAACATTTCAGCTGGTTGAACATTTCAGTCTAAGACTGCATTACTAATTTGCATTCACTCACATTCAACGTTATTTAATTGCATGGTACATTGTAGCTGAAATGTGGCATCTGACTTATCGTAACCTACTTTAGTAAATACTAGAGCTCTAAATATTGGAAATTCTTTTCAATTAAAACCAGAATGTGTTTCTTTTTTCCTCTTGCATTTTAAATAATCCTCAGACCCTAGAGAAAATAAAATGGTACATGAGATAAATAATCTGCTATTCTGCTACCAGAAGGAAATAAAAAAGGAACTTGGATTAAAAAACAGTTGTACTGGCTGCTAAGCAGTGTTGTAGAGCAAAGCTGTGGGTTTGTCAGATTAAATTTTAAAAAATAATAAAAAAAAAGAAAAAAGTAACAAAAATCCCAAAAGAAACAAAATAAAAAAAACCCCACAATAGCACTGGAGAGGAGAGAAATCAGTAGTGATTCTTATTTTAAAATTTCTAAGAAATGTAGAAAATTTGATGAGTGAAAATGAATATGTCATAATAAGATTAAATACTTGAATCCAGGTACAAGTGCGATACCTACTCCATCAGAAAACCCAACTGCAGGAATCGGCTAATGGACAGGAGACTGGGGGCGAGACACAACAAATTAATGTGACCTAAAAGAGCTAAGGAGAATAAATAGATCCAAGTCAGAGACAAAAGTATTGGAACCAAATTAGACTTAATAAATCAACAGATTGAATCAAAGGCTGATTGTGAAGCGCTGCAGCGTGGAGCCTCTCTGCAGTTGGTTTATATCAGAGGGAATAAAGGAAAGCAGGGAGGACAGTTTGGAAGTAAGGATGGCTAAGGAGAAAACCGAGGCACCGGGCAATCCACGTGATGTCAGTGGCAGAATAAAAGGAAATCAATACACAAAGCCGCTGCCCACGGGGAGCTCACAGGGCGGCTTGGGCTCTGTGGGCCAGACTGCCACCAGCCCGACTGCCACCAGCCCGACTGCCACCAGCCACAGCAGCCCAAGGGACCGCGGGGCCCCGGCTCGCTGTCACAGCACAGCCACAAAGCCCTGGGGACAAGCCCAGGCCTTGGCTTAGTGCTCCACAGCACTAAGTGAGCTGCTCGGCCCCGTGTCCACCGAGGGGCTGTGCCCTGCCTTGCAGCAGCACACAAGGGACCCAGTCAGAGCCAGGACACACCGTGCCGGATGGGCAAACACATGGGGACATGGAAGTGGCACGCCCCGTCATTAAGCTGCATTCATCCTGTGTCTTGAGAGACTCTTCAAAAGCAAAAAACATTAATGTTCAGAAAACAGCCCCACTGGGACAACCCTGAACAAAGCTGCCTTTGGCTTGCAGCACCTTGCAGGCCCCAGCCCCAAGCACTTGCTAGGTGACAGCTGCTATTTTTAAGCGGATTCTCACAGAGTCACTTCATTCATTTCATGGAGCGGTTTGGCAGCATCCTCAGGAGAAGTCAAGGGTCACGTTGCTGGGGAGAGCTGCACCACCAGTGACACCAGTACGTGGCACCAGTACATGCCATTCCCACTGCCCCACCCAGGCTCTCAAGGCACGGCCTGTAGAGACACGGCAATTAAGAGCAGCACAGTGAGCAAAACAAAGGGAATAAGTGGGAGGCTCTGCCTTTATCTCAGCCAGGCAGGTCTGACAGCGTGTGTGCCTCACTGAGGCAGAGCCCCAGCAGCTCCTGCCACTGCTCCCCATGACAAGCTGCCTGCCTGCACCGTGCTGTCAGAGCTGCCAGCTGCTCCGCACCCTCCCTAGGCACTGCTCGGTGTCACCCTGTGGGACAGACAGCAGCCACCCCACGCCCTGGCTATGGCCTCCCTGCCCAGCTAAGCCCAAGACCTTGTCTCCGTGCCCTCATGTGACAGAGAAGTGGAGTCACTACTGCTTCATGCGCTCAGGCAGGAGACCAGCACTTGCCAGAGCTGTGTTTGCCATGCTACAGGTGTTACCAGAAGTCAAGCCCTTGGCTATTCTGTCCTTCCACTAGTGGTTACTCAATCACATCGTGTGTTGAAGCAATCAGTGTCATCCATCGCTTGTTTTGGGAGAACAATCAAAGCTGTGCACCAGAACTGGGGCCCCTGGATGTCAGACAGGCAACTATCATCCAGAAAGTGCTGGTTTGGCAAGGGCAGGGTATGAATTATACACCAGAGGGAAAAAGGAGAAGGAACATAGCTGGAGGAGAATGAAATCGTGATGTTGGCAGCTGGGAAGCACAAAAGTTGGTGGGAATTCTTAAGCTGACTAGAAAAGATGTTTAAATGATTAGCCAGCTGACATTAACCTAATTTCCCTGACATCCCATGAATCCTCCTCAGATGCAGGATCACCATCACCATGTCCCAAGAGTGGCACAGAGTTCAATCAAGCCCCAGGTGGTCGGGGAACAGCCCTGATCCCCACTAGGGAAGGAGCTTTCTTCTTGGCATGAGGAGCCTTGGGCTAGAGGCTGCAGGACCACGACTGCAGCCCAGCTGAGCACAACAGAAGGGTCAAAGCTCAGACGTCCTCAAGAGCCAATTCAGACTGGCGCTGCTTGGTCTTTTCCATCAGAGATCTACTGAAAGACAAAATGCCAGGCCAGTGCTGCTCTCCTGGCTGTTTGAACCACACTTCATGTTAGGGTAAATTATGAGATGCCTTTTGGGAATAGCGCTGCAGGAAGGTCTCTGCGTTGGTTCCCATACATGATTTACTGCCTATCCATCTTCATTAAAGGAACAGAGCACAGCTCATATTTAACACAAAACAAACTTGTGACCTGGCAGCACGGACTCAGCAGAGCCCAAGGGCTGTAGGTCACATGTGCAGAGGCTGCACGCCAGAGGTTTTTACACAGAACAAGACATTGCACACTCCAAACCCACCATCCTTCACTGTAAACATTTGTTACTCTGCACAAATACCTTAAAGTCACTTTTCAAGTGTTTTGTGCTAATTGGCCTCGGCTGCCGTGGACCAGGAGGTGAAGTTCAGCTGGAGTGCTTCCCAGCACAGGGCCTGAGACTGCACTGAGAAGCAGAATTTTGCATTCCTATTTTACCTGCTTTGGAACTGCACACCGAGACAGTTAAATAAGCATGAGTAAGGGAGTTCTGCAGTCAGGTTGATGGTGATGCATTCTCAAAGAGGATATTTAAACAAAATCACTGGTCTGTGCAGAGCCCCAGGGCTTAGGGCAACTGTCTCCTCTAGACAATTGACAGACATAGCCTGGCATGAAAATGGCTTGCTGCTATAATGAAAATGGCTTGCTGCTATATATTCTGTCGAATAAAACTTTGCTAAGTTTGTATTTTCAGGTGGGACTGGGTGCCCAAAACCACCATAAGGAAAAACCCATGTAATTTAACACAAAATTTGAAAAAAGATGTAGCCAGCAATTGTTCAAATCATTCTGGAAACAAGTTTAGGAAAACAAATTGGATGTGAACCCTACAAAAATTGTGGTCTTTCTATTAAAAATTTTTCAGATCACCCATGCCCCAAAATTTGACCTGCTTATTGGGAACACAGTTTTACTGCAGTGTGAACAGCTGCCTACAGCTGGCTAATTTATAAACCTTTGGAAACTGTGGGTTTGTGTCCTTTGATGTTAGCAGATGAACACTTCATTTTCAGCACGTGCCCAGAAACCCCTCACAGCTCCTGGCACTGCCCGTGCTGGCACTATGGATCACAGATGATGGACCTGCTTCATTTCATCACCTCACCAAGAGAGGACTAAAAGTAGATGCAGGGACAAGACACCAAGCCAGGGAAAGTAAGATTAGACTAAGGGGGAAATATGATGATAAGGACTGGAATTAGTAACTCCTAATTCCCAAGAGGTTCATGTCCCATTCTTATCTGTGTATTCTCACACACATTGTACATGCAGTGAAATAATGTCTGAACTATCCTGACATTTTGCTACATGTTTGCACTGACCAAAATAGCCAGCATTTTGGTAAGTGTAGGTGCTTGGTCAGTTCCGCTGTAACATACAATAAAACCTCTACTACTGACTTCTTATATTTGCGGCATTTCAGGAGACCAATTTCCTTGCTAGGTTTTATTGCCATTGGTGTTTCCTGTAGTATAAAATTAAATTTTAAAAATATTTTTAAAAAGGCATAAACCTTTTGTCTGGAAAAACTATTTTGAACGCTGGCTTGTGTTGCCACTGTTTGAAACATGATGGCTTCCTTTTTGTTCCATTGACTGCAGTGGAGATTTTCATAGGAAGAAATACCATCACTCTGAAGTAAGAAGTACAAACAAATGATGCAGTTTCTTAAACATAAATCCCATGTAAAGGAACTGGAAAGACATTAAAAACAAACCATTTGCATCCAAACAGTTATTTTTAACAGTCCATGAGTTTACTGTATTTTCAAACAAATTCATGTCCCCGTGGCTGAAGCTGGTGAGGAAATGTGACCTGGAGGAACAACAGAGAGTGAGTCAGGAGTTCCCACTGGGACATGGACATGGAAATGGACAGCCTGTGCATGCAACATCAACCCCGCATGCCACCACTTCTCTAGCTGCAGAACAGAAAGGTATCCACTTTCTTTAGTACCTTTGGTGGGAAATATGAATTAATAGTACTACAAAATCATAACATAGCTTTTTTCCAGTTTTCTGCAATGCCTCAATCCAAACTGATAGCATGTCAGAACTCCCCTAAAAAGCCACTGAAGCGAATTTGATTTCTTACTACATATTACTATTACACACTATACACTACCAAAATTAAAGGTCACAGTTGGTATTAGTTTACCAGTCTGGAGAACAGACAAAATACAATTAGCTCACAGCAGACATTATTCCAGTACCCATAGTTTGGTGGTTCTACAAAACGTGTGTGTCCCTCTGTGTGACAGCTGTTCAGAGTAGGGAAGGGGTTTCATCTTCAGGTGCACTGACTGGGACAGCTAGGCTGTGCCACCTGACCTGCAGCACGGTCCCAGCCAGCAGCTGGAAAGCTGTATTCCATTATGTCAGCTGGCAGAACCCAGCTCCCCAGAGCTGCAGCTCCACAGGACCACAACTGTGGGCAAGATGCCAGCAGGGGATTTATCACTGGACAGAACTGGAAAGGGTGTAACTTCCAGAAACATGCTGAATACCTAGTCCACTCCTTCCCTCCAAGTTCCTGAGGCCCCCGCTGCAAGCACCCAGTTGGGTTTCAGCTGCCCACCTGCCCCACAGCCAGGAGAGAGCGTGGGGGGCATTCAGAGGCAGAGCGCATCCCCCTGCTCTGCTCTTGGTACCATCTGCTGTGGCAGTGGAAGCTCCAAGACCTGAACCCAGAGGAGACATCAGGGTTGTAAAGAGAAGACATAAGGGACATAAAGAGGAAGCAACTTTAATAAACTACATTTCAAAATATATGTTGCAATTTCCACCTACATATACAGTAAGTGCTGCTTTGGCAATGAATCCCAGACAATAACCTTGTTGTTAGTTCCAACTGAGTCATAGCACTTTTTCATGTATTACACACCAAAAAGACTTCCTATTGTCAGCAGCTCTTTGACTAAAGACACAAAAATGTTCAGTGCAAGATTCTGCCAGATAAAGTCTCAGTGAAATCAATAGGAGTTCTTTCCATACCAAGCAGTGGTCTGTGTGGAGCCTTGGCTTTGCTGAGCTATTTCTCCAAATCTAAAGAGAGGTACACTCCACGTATTTCCATGTCAAAGACTACTTCAAAGGCAATACTTACCATTTTTCAGCTCTGGGAGTAACATTCTTTGTTTATCAGGGCTATCACTCAAAATGCCTGCCCTCTCCAGAGCTGCAAAATGGTTTTAATGTGAGTAAAAGCTTTTAACAGCAAACCACAGCACCAAGCAAGTAACAATCCAGTAAGTGATATTTTAGTATTCCTGAAATAAATCTAAACAATTGAGAAAATAAAATCACATCAAGTTTTAATCAAAGGTATGCCAGGTTTTCCACAAACACTATCTAACATACTCAGATAATGAAGACAGAAACAATGCTGTTAAAATGTCTTCAGAACAAACAATTTTGCACAAATCAGTGCCATTTATCATCATAGAAATAGGTGCCTGAGGCTAATACAAGTGCTCATATTTAAAAATGTTCAGCTGATATAATTAAAAATTAATTCCTAATTGGGATAGGAAGCACAAAAGGTCCATTCTTAGTCTTAAGCAGCTCAATCATCTGACAAGTTAGTTAAAAACATTTTATGCAGTGACTGAGCCAAAAAACATTAAAGAATTTCTGTTTTCATGGTTTGGGAGACTTTTTCATATAAATAATCTTTTTTGCTCCGACTTACATGCAACACAAAAGAACTTTCTAAAACTTCATGACAGTCTCATAAAACATGGATCCCAAAACACCTTGATAAATATATAGGCATACTCTGCCTGAAGCAGTTGGTGGATTTTCTTCCCCCAAATCATCCTTTGTTACAAAAATCCCTGACAATAAACACATTATCTCATCCACACCCCTGAAAGAATAAGAAAGACTAAAATAGATAAATTAAAGCACATAAACTGCACGTGATCTACACACACTCAAAGAGATACACTAGTAACTACAGAATCAGAATTGGTATTCACATAGGATGACTTTTAAAGATCATCAACTGGAAAACCAGGACTACCTTCTCTACTGGACCTTCTCAGGACAGTGTCCATCCATAGACCACCAAGGAGGGATTTGCTGTAACCTCATCCACCAGAAAGTCTGTTGCTGCATAAAACATTAAAAAAATGCAGCTTCTATCAAGCCTAAACTGTGAGATAAAAGCAGTTGCTGGGGGGGGATTCTGACAACACTATAGCAGGTGTGCAAGTATTTGCAATTATGTCATCATGGTTAAATGACTGCAAAGAGCAAACACTCTTTTTAGTCACATCACACTTAAAAAGGGACTTTTCCGAGAATACTGTCTGTGAATACTGGTGAAAACTACCTACCCCTGAGACAGCTCATCTAACATGCACATCAACTGGAAAATGTGATCTATAATGGCCCTTGCTCAGAGCACCAAACCCTCTGACAGCAACCTGCAGTTCTGAGCTGTTGCATTCTGCTGTAAACTGCATGTGTATCAGGATTTTACACTGCTGCATGCTCAGGGCAGGGCTGGACCTGGGCTCTGCTTCACCATATGCTCCAGAGCAATCAATCAGTCCACACTCCCACCTTCCTTTCAGTCATACGTAAATAAAATTGGAAATGTTCTCAGCATGTTGGCAGTCTTATTGCTGGGTTGTTGAATTTAGGAATTTAGGTATTTAGGTTATTTCATCAATAAAAAGTCACTATGTACTACTGCCACCAAAGGGAGATGTGAGCTAGCATCTCCATTTTCAGCAGATGGCAGGTCAACCCAGGATTAGAAGTTATATAAAAAGGCATAAAAAGCTGTATTCTGCTCACCTGGAAGTCAATGGAAAAGTTAAAGTTTGTTTTGACAGAGAGAAACAGATTTTTAATACTATGGTACAGAACCAAATGTTTTTACATGTTCTGGTTCAAATTCAGTGGAACTTTATACGCTCGTCACAACAGCGGCGTTCGCAACTTGCCCTGGAGAACGGTGCCTTGCTGCCCTGCAGGGGAGGCCTTTGTTTAACTTTAAAACCAAGAAAAAACATGCACTGTATGGCAGGATTCTCCCAAACAAGTGGGCAATATGCAAAGCACATGCATGGCATTATCCTACCTTTTAAAATCTGACCAGATCAAACACCAGATTGTAAATCAGTCCTTCAAGGGAGAAGGAGACTGTACAGAAACTCTGTACTGGGAAAATTCCGAATAAACCCTCATCCTGGTCCAAACCTGTGACTCTCTGAATGATACAGTTGTAAAGTTTATGCTGTGTCTGACTAATTGCATGTGCCAGGCACTAAAATGTAAGATGAATACAGTGACAGAAAGCTCATCTAGGGTCTGACAGGTTGAAAGACAGCTCTAACACACTTTGCCTGGGGATGGGAAGGCAGAAGGGCCTGCCCTGTGTTATGAATGAAAGCAATGGAACAAATGACATAATCACACCTGGCCAAGAGGCTGAATCAAACCTAGTATCTTCCTAACCAGAAAGAGGTCCTAGAAACACAAACCCAACAAAGTCACTGCACTGTAGCTTAAATCTGCAATAGAGTTTTGTTGCACAAAATGCAACAAAATGGGTGAACAGCTCAAGGATGAAGAAGAGAGTAGAGTTTCCATTATATTGAGCATGTGAAATCCAACATTTGTTAACAGTCCTTTGACAAATCATTTTGGAAGGAGAATGGCTTCTTTGACTTATTAAGAAAGGGTTTAAAGTATTTAGAAGGTTTGTTTTTCCTGAGGTCAAGTGTTTTATTTTCAGTATTTTCTTTACTATATAGCCAGCCCTCCCCTGCCTTTCACAACTCTTGACAATGGAGACAGCATCTTTCTACCAGGTTTCCTTAAAGAGGAAAAAACTATAAAATTAAACTCTAGCTCCTGTTATTGTGAATTGTTTGGATGGTAATAGAGTTGGTTTTTTTTTTTACTTCCCACAGCTCTCAGAAAGCCCGGGGTTGGGAAGTGCCTTTCTGGCGGTGAGTATGGCCCACTTCAAGCAGCTGGGAGTGAGGTCAATGGACAATCAGGGGAACTGCTCCTCCCAGCACTCTGACCCAGTCCATTATTCTGGGTGTCGCTGCGCTGTCCCTCCGGCGCTGAGGCCACCTGAGCATTGTCCAAGGCTCCGGCCGGCCCAGCCCGGATGCTGCCCCCCTCCCCGGTCAGCGCTCCTTGCTCTGGGCCCCAAAAGCCAGACACCGAGCTGGGATGAGGCTGCCTCAGGAAATCAACTGCTGCAGGAACTGACTGCAAGATAGCACGAAGCACTGAGTGAGCACTTGTAAGGAGAATTTAGCAGTCTCTGATTTCATTTTTCACTGAAATTCCCCATTGGCCTTTTCCAATACTGGGAACAACAAGCAAATAGATTTTTAGCCTTTCCATCAGAAAGCTTATTTCTAGAACTGCTTACATGAGTAAATAATAACAAATAAAACACACAGAATGTTATACTATGGCAGAGCCTCTAGCAGGGCCTGTCAGCATTCAGACTGGAAGAAAACAGCAGCACAATGCCACAAATTTAGCAAACTCAGAAAGTAACTGGAAAAGGAAATGATTCAGAAACCACAGGTGCCCTTGCTGGCAGCCCTGGGACACAGGCACTTGTGAGACAGCAGGAATACAAGGCCAGGTTAAAATTAGGGATCATCTCAGAACTGTGCTCAGCCCAGCTCTCCACGCTGATCTGCACAATAGGAGCAAACAGGTTTTTCCAGAAGAAGAGTGAGCCCAGGGGAGTGCTACCCTCTTGACTGCTTTCATCATACCAAAAAGAAAAGTAAAAGCAGGTCTAATATACCCGAGGGCAGGAGGGGGGGCGTGACGGGCAGGGAGAAGGCAAGATGCATAATTGGTTGAACTGGGAAGGGAGATTTTAAAATCATTATTTATTTCCAGTATTGTCATGTTTTTCTCCACTATCTTGCAAAGCACTTTTCTGCCTGTACAATCTTTTAGAGCATCATTCAAACCTACAGTGCTTTATGGGAGCAAACTTTACGTGGTTGTCTTCAAACAGTGGTGCTAATAATACTGAATCTCTCGTCACAGGAAGTACTAACTCCAAAAGTAAAAAAAAAAAAAGAAATAATTAAAAAGCCAAACCACAACTGACACACTTATCTGAGCAATAAAAGTCCTTACTTTGACACACTTCAATCCTTATGAAATTCTGGTAGGATACATTCAGGTCTTTCATAAGTGCCTCATTTTGCTTGGTCAACTCTTTCTAATGAACTGGACTAACTACACTTGGTGAATAATCGGCAGAACTGCCCATCATCCTGCGACATGGCAGAGCTGGTTTTAAACCGATATACAATCGGGCTTCTTTTTTTTTTTTTTTTTTAATCTCTTCAAGAACCGAGATACCGACGCCGGAGCAGCCCCGGGGAAGGGACCGGCGGGCGCGGTGGCAGCGGGGCTGGACCGCCGCCTCCCAGTCCTGCTCGCATCCTCCCCGTAATGCGGGCTGCTCTGCGGCTTACTCTCGGGGAAAATAAGGCCATGGGCTTTCCCCAAGCCCTTCTCCCCACAGGCTTGCCCAAGCCGCCCGTCTCCACGGCGACTGTTTCCCACCAGTGCCCCTCGGCGGCCCCGCTCCCGGGAAGCCCCGCTTGGCCCCGGGCCGCCGCCGTGCCGGGAACCCCCGGGGCTGCCCCGCCCGCCGGGGGATGCGGTGGGGTGGACGGGGCGTGGGGGCTGCCGCGGCGGCTTCGGGGCGCTCCTCCGCGGGAGAGGAGCCGGCGGCGATCCCAGATAAAGTTTGGCTCCTCCGGCACTGCCCAGGTTGGGAAGCGGCACCTCGGGTGCCGCCGGCGGGCAAAGGGGCCCCCGGCGGCCGCGGGCCGGGCCGGGCCCCGTCTCTTGTCCCCGCGGGGCGCAGCGCCGGGCCCAGCGGGGCGGCTCCGTTCCCGCGCGGCCCCCGGGGCCCCCTCCCCGTGGCGATGCCCCGTCCCCGGCGCGGGCAGCGAAGCGCCCCGGGAGAGGCGGCCGGGCGCGGCAGCGCTTACCTGGTGCTCGGCCGGGCGTGCGGCTCGGGATCACGGGCGGCGGCGGCCGGGCGGCAGCGCGAACATCCCGCGGCGCGGTGCGGGGCTCAGTGCGGCGGGCAGGGCCGGGCCGGGAGGCCGCCCGCAGCCGCGCTCCGCCCGCCGCCGCTCCGCCCCCGCCGCCGCGGGGCCACGTCTCCGGTCTGACGCAGGCGGCGGGAGCCGGGGGGCGCCGGTAGGGCCGAGGCCGGCAGCCCCCGCGGGCCCGGCGGAGGGCGGGAGGCCGCGCTCCGCCCGCTGCCCCGGAGCCGCCGGTAACGGTGCTCGGGTGCCGCGACCTGCGGGCGAGCCCGCGGCATCCCCGGGCGGAGCAGCCGCGGCGCGGACGGGCCGGGCTGGGGCTGCTGCTCGGCCCGCACGGAGCGCGGTCGGTGCCGTGGGGAGCAGCGGCGGGGCCCAGAGTCGCCGTCCCCTCGCGGGCGGGCGGCTTCGCGCCGCGCCGGGAGAATGACAGCACAAATTGTGATGGAAAGATCTGGACCTCAGCACGCAGGGCCGTGGAACGACTATAAAGAGAGCAGGCTGTAAAGCGCCTGGGACTGCATTAACAATGGAAGAGTGTCTCAGAGAGTGACAATTGGAAACACAAACTTCTGGCCCAGCAATTCAAAAAGCGCAGTCTGAAAACTGCTGCTGAAAGAAACCACATGTTTAAAGGGACTTTGGTCTAACATTTCCAGAAAGATTTACATCTCTGGCAGGGCAAAGAGGCAGGACAAATTGTGCATCAGAAGGAAGTACTTGCCCTCCAATAACTTGCCCCTAACCTTAGGGGTAGTGTGTGTATCCCCCTAGGGACACTACAAATATGTAAACAAGGAAATACAAATATATAAGCCCACTGGGGAGGAGTTAATGAAAACAAACACAACATGATGCCTCACAGCTGTTTTGCTGCAAAAACATTAACTACATTAGGATGTGAACCAAAGGTCTGCCAGGGATAGCTGTGGAGAATTCTGACTCCATGTACTTTGTGACCGTCTGCTACAGGGACTGCTGAGGGCAGACTCAGGTTCCTCATTTGGGAATCATGGATGTGATTTATAGCTGTGGGAGTTCAGTTCATCATTTGCCTGAAGTGTTTGCTTAAGTGCTTTGTTGTGCAGAGCTGCTTTTCTCAGCTGAAATCTCAAGGCTTTCTAAGGCACTTCAAGAAATGAGGGTCTGAGTCTGACAGGAGCTGGAAGAGGATGTCAGCACAGCTCCCTCACAGTCCTTCAAAGCTGCCAGCCTAAAACATTTCAGCAATATTGCACCATTACATAATTTTAAGTGTTCCCCCATGCTTTGTGGGATATGGCTAAGAAATAAAACAGGACAAATTAGCAAGACTTCCACACCGCCAAAAGCACTGGGTTTCTTTTTCTGAGCTGAAGAAATAGTTATGGTGACTGTGTTCATTTTATTGGTTTCTTTCCATTACTCTTACCTCCTGGCAGTAGCTTAGAGAATCCCTCCCTGTCCTGGATGGTTTCTTCTTTCAAACATTTGGAGGCAGTTGTTCCGTTCACCCTTTCATCATCGCTTAGCTCATTTAATCTTTCCTCATAAGTCAGTCCCTCCTGTTACTTAATTGTGGTGCTGCTTTTCCCTGAACTCCCTCTCAGTTGCTCGTTTATTTTACGGTGACATGGTGGCCAGTAATCCTGCCATTGTTAACGTTTCCTGTTGTGGACTTTTGGGTTATTTTTGTTCAGAGTTACTGCAGTACTTGGAGGACTGAGCTAAGCTTCCCCTGTGAAGAATAATTACAGGCAAGGTCACTGATACTGCAGTAGAAAACATGGTCCATGGATAAATATAGCTGCTGAGTTTGGGGATGGAGGCTCACTGCAGTTCTGGTGGAAGAAGGCCCAAAAATACATGTTTGATAGTAAACATACAACTGGGGCTCCAAATACC
This sequence comes from Passer domesticus, assembly GCF_036417665.1. Taxonomy (NCBI): domain Eukaryota; kingdom Metazoa; phylum Chordata; class Aves; order Passeriformes; family Passeridae; genus Passer; species Passer domesticus. The sequence goes on from NC_087480.1 coordinate 47,150,987, forward strand.
TTTGCTCTAGTGGAAAAATTTTGCTGCCTGCAGAAAACTAATTTATTTGCAAATTCTTGCATTATTTTAAGACCATCTAGCCCGGTGAAATCTGAAGTAACTTTGGAGTATTTATTTTATTAAAATGGTAGGCAACAGTAACTGGATTGAACCATCTGTATGAGTGCAAGGTTTTGACATGCTTTGATTTCACTGTTGCCTCTTTTTCATTGACTCCAGAGGAATGCGGGACAGATCACATAAGAAATGTCATTATTCCAAACTTAGTACATTTGCCTTTTACTGTCAATTGGCTTATTCTGTCATTCATAACTTACAGATTCTCCAAGTGTCATTGCTGCTACTGAGTGCTGCCTTGCAGTACTTACACTGTGACAGAACCAGGGGCAGGGTTTGATTTTCACCCGAATTAAAACTATCACAGACCAGCCTCCAAACTCAGCTGAACATAGGGACAGATTGCACTGCCAATGTTTACATTGCAGTTATGTTCTGTTCATGGAGCCATGGGCTGATTCTCATGTGGGATCCAGGTTCAGGATGCCTAATCCTGAAGTCCTTTCTCAGCACCAATGCCAGGTACAGCTCCCATCTTCTACTGATTCCTGCTCAGAGTTCTGGGCTTTTTTCCCCTCTCCAATCCCTCATGATTTGAGGATGCACCCTGAGAAAAACACAAAGCCATCCCATACACTGAAGTCTGGGGTCCCAAGAGCTGCACTGAAGCTGGGTCTGAGGGAATAGTGCTGCACAGAGCTTGGCAGACCACTTACCCACAGCTTCAGGAGAGATCAGGGTAAGAAAACCCTTTGGGGTTTGAGTGCCACAGCTCTGTCTGTACTTGGAAGCACACCCACAATGAAAATGCTTTTCATCAGTCATCTCTCCAACAACTGTTGAAAACAGCATAATCTGCTAACACAGAAATGCTAAATTGCTTTCAGACGAAGCACTGAAAAAGCACTTCCGTGATTTGATTCAGCTCAAATCCAAAATGCATGATTTGACAGCTCTAGTGTTTCTTAGCTGCTTGAAGTTTCTGTCAGAATTTCTTTTCCCTAGTTTGTTTTTCTCTAGTTTCACATTTTAACCCTTCTCCCCCCAGATTAGTGCTTTTGAAATATTAAGTGCACCAGATGTTTAAAGAATAGGAGTGCACTGGGAATACAGACTTCTAAAATAAATTGTATGGATGCTATGGGCTGAGTCTGGTGGGAAGCTGCAGCAAAGCTTCAGAGCAGGATGAAGAATACAGCCATTTCTTAAGCCCACAGCATTTTATAAGTACTAAAACTTGCTTTAATCAGAAGGAAAGCACTGAAAGAATGTTTAATCTCACGAGCTCTTTGCGTTTTTCCTAAGTGAAGAAGAGCCACATTCATCACTGGTATGATTACAATGAAAGCCGTGCAACTACCTTGGGGAAGAATTTGGCCCAAGTAGTTGTTTCTAGATCTCTAGAGCTATTGACAGCTGTCCCACATATTGTTGAGAAAATACAGAGCTAAAGACATACCAAAAGAAATAGAACTGGCTCCCATTTTTCTTTGGCTGAACTGGAGCTCCTGGATGTGAAGGCTGCTGTACTTCTGTAACACTTCTGATCATCATTAAGTGTTCTTCAGTGATCTGTCTGAAAGCATCTTCCTAACTGAGGAGCTGTGCCTGGTCCAGCTCTTGCAGCTCTGAGGTACTGAGCCCTGCACTTCACGGGAAATAGCATCTTACCTAATTTTAGATGTGATGCAGTGAGTGGGGGTAGCTCACATGAGGCCGGAGGGATGAAGCCCAGCAGCTCAAGCTCAGAGCAAGCACTTTATAATTATCAACTGCTACTTTCAAAATAAAACAGAAATTTATTACCACCAATGCTCATTTATGGGTGAATAAACAAGTTGCAGCAAGGACAAACACTTCTGGTGGAGGATATTAGGACAAGAATCAAGCAGTGCCTTGCTGTCCTCAGGTGGCAGCTGAGGCTGCCCCAGTGCTGCCTCCCAGCCTTACCCCTCTGATGTTCTCTACTGAAATGCTGTAGCTGGATCAGATATAAACATAGGCTTTCTTCTGCATGGGAACCATCTCTTCTCCTCACTCAAGCACTCACAGAGAGATGGCTTAATTCAAGTGTTTGGTTTTCTCAACAGCTTTCTGCCTCTCACCAAATTAGTCTGCTCATAACCAAACTCATGCACAGAATCTCTACATTAGTACAATGAAGCTCTACTTTTAGGGGAGTCTCTACTCGCCAGAGCAGTGACCTCTCCTGACCAGTATCCTGGCTCCGTGCTGTACTGGATGGAGTCACTGGTTACATGACCTGCTCCCCTGGCTGACATCCTGCAGAGATAACAGGCTGTTGGTAGTGCTCCAACTTGCATCATGCTTTGGGCTTGAATGTTTTGAAGAGGATACAAGACTTTCACTGTCATTAAACCAGCTTAGAATGTCTATGCCTAGTTCCCCTCCTCTGAAATTCTACCATGGAATCACCCACCCTTTTGTCCACTGTCTTTAAACAGTCAATTGTACATCTTTTACTGGTAGCAAACCACTGTCAATAAATCATATTCTAAAAAGCACAAACAGCACATTCTTAACGAAAATATCTTTTACACATCTAAACGATAAAGTAAATGTTTGAGAAAGAAGTCTCTAAATTTTTTTCATGGTATTTTAAAACATAATCTCAAAATAAACAAGAAGAAATGTTTGTTAATCATCTGGAATTTTTAATTTCCTATTTTTCATGGGAACCTGAGTAATCAGACATATGGTATGCTTGTTAGCTGGGAAAGGGTCAGGATTAGAATAGATTCTCAAAATTAGAAAGCACTAAAATACAGCAGCAGTCTTGGCTGCCTAAACTTAAACAATGTTTTGTGTTAATTGCTAGAACAGAACAACAGTGAAAAAACACCACACATTTAAATGATTGCCTGAAATGCCTCTTGATTAGTGGGAGAGGAAGTCTCAGGGGATTGGGGATGAGCTAGTCTATAACTTAGCTGCACAGGGGGTTATCTGATAGAGACATAGATAAGGAACAAAATGTGTTGGTGGCTTCTGTATAAGCTCAGTAGCTGTAAGAGTTGTGAGATTCGTAAGAGAGTAGAGGCTGTTTAGATCAAACTAATAGCATTTTTGCTTTATAGTGCTAAGCATCACTGAGCCAGTCAGTGAAAGCACGTGCTGGTGTCAGTGCTCCTGCTGGCTGTGAAGGTGCAGTCCGTGAGCCACGCTGCGCCGGCAGGGCAGGTGTGGTGGAATGAGGCACTTTTCCAGTCAGCCTCCTTTGGGACTGGAGTTGTTCTTCCAACCACAGGGAATCGATGGCAGCAGACAGCTCCCAGCACTTCCTGCGTCACAGGACGAGGCCCACGCAGAGGTGAGTGAATGGGTTGGTGTTTTGCTGCTTATCCATGACACAGATCCCGGTCAGCTCCACTTGCGCCAGCGGAAGTCTGTGTGGATCCTGCACTGTGCTTCCTGCATTTCCGTCAGCCACTTAACGTGGAAGGCATCTGAGCCACTGCAATTACATCTGCTGTGTTCAGACTTGCCTCCATTTCAGTGCTCACAGGTAAAAGGGTTTTCTTCTCCTGTTGTTTTTCAGTCATGTATTTGCTCCTTGCAGTTCACTAGGAATCAATTTGAATCCAACTATTGGAAAAACATCCCACCAAAAAAAGCTTTGGGACAGTTTACAATTTCAGCTCTGGCTACTTCCCTCTACTTCAGTGAGGGAACAGCCAAAAAGACCATGTATTTCATCACAGTGTTTGGAATAAGCTTTTGTGATGAGGGGGCATAAATAATAGCAATCTGTGGCCTGCACTAATTGTCAGTCCAATGTCATCTTATTCAGGCCTCATACACAGAGCATGCACCTGATATTTTCATTTTTACTCTCACCTTTCCTCGATTGTCAGTGGTTGGTCTCTCCTGGGACTACACCAAATTCAGCCAAGTCAGTGACGCCACATTTAAAAGTCTCTGTAATTTCTTTAATCATTATTTCTTTTCTTCTCTTTAAGTGCTTTTGTATCGTCCATGTTCTGGCTGTAAGCCCTTCACACAAGCAAAATATGATAGTCTGAGGGCTCCTTGTCACAGCTGGAGGTGTTTCTGGATGTGATTTGCAGACTTGTCCAAGCAGTCCAGGCTGCATTGCCAAAACTTTCTATCCATATGAACAACTATCAGACTATTCAGAATTAAGGCTGCATCTATTTCCATATACATATATAAAAGAAGCCCTCATGCAGCTGAGATAAGAGATAGGGTTGTTTACTATAGCACAAATACAAGGGGATGAAACATCCATGCAAGCTGTTTTAGTCTAGCTGTTGGTTGAAATTGATGTGGTACATTGACTCTTTTTTCAGCAACAGGCTGATTATATACCTACCCTTGAGACATTTAAAACTCAATGCTTCAAACAACTTCCCCTATAGACTGGTCAATAATAATTTAAGAGACAGAATTGTGCATTTTTATTTGCCTGCCTTCATCTGCTGTATTGTGGTTTTAGAGCACTGTATATGACAAACCTTCCAGGAATCTCAAACACAAATTGAAGTTCCACTGAATCACTTAAAGCAGCTGAAAAACACCATCATAGAGGCCACACAACTGCATGGAATGTGATGAATTTCCAGGAATAGGATTGTTTCCTGGAGATTATTGTGTAAAATACAAGTTTAAAGAAGGAACAAAGGTAATGCTGACAGTGTCTACACCACCAGGCTATTTTAGTTTGTGAAAAGAAGAATGAAGAAAATAGACATGCTGTAAGACCTTTGCTAGGCCAACAGGAAGCCTAGATGTCAAGAGCAGACTCTGAAACAAAGCAGTACAAAATTATCTCAGCATAAAATATAACTTATCTGTGATTTTATCTTATAAACCACTTTTAGCTTGAATGGAGTCCTAATAGAGAGGTTAGGAGCTTTATATCCATGCTTCCATCCAGCAATAATAAAAGAATGACTAGGTAAAAGGCAATAATTATATAGAAAGAGAGGAAGTCTGCAGTTCTGAGGAGAAAGGGGCACAACTGATTTGGGGCACACAAGCAACAGGAAATCTGACCATTCATTTTCATTAAGAAATCAGTTCTGCTGACTAGGACCTACTCTGAAGCAGAGGTTATGCAGAGAACTTTCAGAAGAAAGTATCACATAGCGTGTGCAAAAATTTGGCCTCTGTATATAACAAAAGCAATCCTTCCAGGAGAGGTTTTTGCTCTTTTTCTTCAGAGAGACTCTTCTCCAACATACTGGAGGAAGCCTGATTTAAAAATAAGTGGACTCTTCCAAGTAGAAAATCTGGTATGGTTTCAACCCTGGAAGTGTTTGATCCTCAGCTTTATCAAGCAGATCTCAGGTTCTGACACTGGTTATTAGTGAGTAAAGTCTGCAGCTTCTACTTAGACATCAGGTGTCAAACTCAGGTGACATTGGGGTTACTGTTCACTGTTTGTGTTCCTCCTGGTTCAGGTGGTATTGAATGTGCAAAGATGCTTGGATGGCACACAACAGTGAGGTATAGCACTTCATGAAACAGGTTTTCAAATGCTCTCGTATCTCTGTTACTTATTTACTTTTTGGTGCAGCAAAGAGGAGATGCAGGAATTAAAAAAAAAACCAAACAAACCACTTATGTGCATCCAAGGATGAACAACTAGCCACAGGCAGCTTATCAAAATTTAAAGAACAAGGATATGATACTGGAGTTATTTTTCATATTCACATATTGCCAAGAACAGCCTGTATCCATGCAGCTAAACTCCCTCATTGCCACCAACAGAGCTACACCCAAACTGCCAGCAGGACACAGTCAGTGGCCTCAGTGCCCCGGAGTGTGACAGGGAGGGAGCAGCCCAGCCTGAGCTGGGCCATGGACGCACCACAACGTGCAGGATGAATGGGAGTGTGTGGGTGCTGGGCCCACGCCCAGGGCTGCTTTAGCCTCCCCCTGCATTTCTGCACAGCTGCAGGAGTGTCTGCAGGGAGGGGAGGAGGGAGAGGCCAGCAGAGCCACCTCCCTCAGCAGAACCATCAGCTTGTGCCAGCTCATGCTATTCATGGAACTTCAGCTCAGCTCTGACAACAGCACTGTATGCCAGACAGATAGAACTCCTCCAGGCTTACACTGGGGAAACATGCAGCAGTGCCAGCCTCCCAAAAGTGAGACACCAGCTTTGAACAGAGAACAGGAAGGAATTTTTTTTGCCCTGTACCTGTATTTTGCCATTACCTCCACAGAATCTCAGTGGTGTGGCCTTTAGTCCATGCATCACAGTAGAATTTCCCTACACAAGGCACCTCTGTGCAGAGGTACTGAGCCTGTCCTGAGGAGCTGGGAGAGCTGCCTGGCACAGCCCACAGGCCTCCGCTTATAGCCCAGAAACAGTCAAGCTGCATTAGCTGAAAAGGAAGACAGCAATGCAGGCAGCCCAGCCAGAATAGAGAGCAGTCTGCATTCCCTCTTCTGGCATGTTTGTTAACAACCACTGAGGAGAGAACTCCTACAGGGTTTAGAAAAAAAAAAAAAAAAGTTGTCAATTACTGTTTAAGTTCCTTTTTCTTCCAGTCTAACAAATAAAACCACACTACTGACTCAAATTCTATGAATTTGACAAGAACATTAAGTCATTATGAAAAAACAGACAGGAAATGATGAGCAACTTTCCAGCAGAAGCAACAGCAACAACAAAAACCCTGATTAGTTAAAGCTTTGATAATTACATCCAGGATCACCCAGGCAATCTTGTTTTGTGCCTTGGGATAGGTCCATCTTCCTTTTCTCTTCTCTCATCTGTTTATGTTAGTCTTTGCTGATAAAGTTAAAAGCTGAAAGGAGATTTGGTATGTATAGATGCACACTTGAAACTCTGATCCATCTTCTCACTTAAAAGTTTTGCTTTCTTCACCTCTTTCAAAGTTCATTAAATGTGGAATGGATTTATTGACTCAGAGGTTACTGCATTTGTAGTAACAAATACAGTTTCTGCAGATTTCTTAGGAGGAAGACTATGTACATCATATTCCCAGAGGTAATTAGGTAAAGCATAATGTTAATGATGCAATCTCTGTCATTCCTCTAGTAAATATTGAATGTGCTGGCTGACTTCAAACAAATATACCGAAAGAAGTCTCAGTTCCTTCAAGTTTCATGAAGAGAGATAAGTGGCTACCTAGGGGAGGAAGATAGTATTTCCAAAGTGTTCCAGCCAAGAAAAAGCCTCAAAGATTAAGTTAAAATACCAGAAAACCTGTAAAAGGGAGGTCACTTTTAAATAACTCAAGTATGAGAAAATCTTCAGGGACACTGATCTGTAGACCAGGCTTCATTCCTTCAGCTGTTTATGAAATGATGCAGTATTAGACTTTTCCTCCTGGGTTTCAGTCTTCTCAGCTTCCACCCAGTTATGAAATAGTTTGTCAGACTTCAGACTGATTGCATCTCCAAGCTAGAAACAGTAAAAATCATCTTCAGGTAGGAATGTAAAGACAATACCTGTGTGTTTTGAAAATCCCAGGGATCCCCGAGAGTCCTGACACTGATGAAGTGCTTGTTGTACTGACAGGAGTCCCTGGCTACACCCATTATCTGGAAGGCCACAACTCTGACACACAGCTATAGCTCCAGACCAGCTTTATTGCTGTATCCTCTTGGCTCTGCCACTGTTCCTCAAGGCACTCGCCAAAAGCTGCCTCAGGCACAGAAAGGCAAAGGCCTTCCGATTTTTTTTTTTCTTTTTGGTTCGTGGTACCTTTAAAAAGCTGCCACTGAGAAATTACTAACTCCTGTCTTCCATCTTCTGTCCTTCTAACCTTGGAGAGTGGCAGAATCAGGAATACACCTTCATGAACATTCAAAGCATTTTGGAGTATGTTCTCCTACAAGCAAGCAACCATCCTATAATGATGTGCTCCAGCTGGAGAAGGTGATGCTAACCTCTGTGACTAGTCTGGGGATGCCTGGTGGCCTGATCACAGTGAAACATTTCTGGCAGCAGCTAGGCAACAATTTCACTGAAGCTGGCACATGAAAACAGTCACCCTCTTCATGGAAGTGAGCAGTTGCACATCCCTTCCACAGAACAGGAACACCCAGCTGAAACAAAGACCCCCAAAAGGCTGCCTTATAGCCTCAAATATGCACACACAGAGATTTAACTAGAGAACAACTGCACAATGGCTACAAGCTCAAAAGAGAAAATGCAAACAGAGTGAACAGACTGAACAAAGCAGTCCTTGGAGACAGACATCATGGAGAAAATCCAGGAGAATATCAGAGGGTGCAGAGTCAGTTAAGAAAGCACCTTAGCTGGCAGCAATGTATTAAATAGATTTCTCAAATCACAGAAATGAAGCAAAAAGTGACAATTGGGATTCATTGCAAATAAGCAAAACAGTAGAGGAAAACCTCAACTAACCCACTGTCTATTTGTTTGCTGACATAACCCAACAGACACAACATTTTGTCAGATTGTAATGAAAAATATTATTAGACACTAAGAATTCATCACCAGCAAGCTATGCATTTGATTTTTAAATCTCAATCATTCTACATAATGAAACAATTTTTCAATTACATTTGAACATCATGTAGCTTTATATTGACATTCACAGAATAAAACCAGAAAGCAATACATGATGCCTTATGAAGTTACTCAGAACTTATCTACACATTCAAAATAACAAGTATTTTATTTTCCCACTTATTCAAGATAAATGAAGAAAAAATTACTTTCCAGCAGAGCCACTCAAGATACCTGAAGAAAATAAGATATTCAAGAAAAGGTTAAACAACAAGAATGATTTGAGGACTGAGAAGGAGAGTGCATTTCAGCCTAGTAACACAGCCTAAGCCATGTAGTGACTTCAGTGTCCCATGCAGAAAGAGATACCAGCAAAAGAGAAATTAGGTGAGCAGAGCATGCTTCCAGGTAACTATTCTGACATGGATTAGAAGTGGGAAGAAGATTAACAGAATTTATATTTCCTCCAGAATTAAGCTGTTTCTCAATGGAAAAGGATTTCTCATTTCCCAAGGTGTTTTCCATTTAATACAACTTTTGTAATAGTAACATCCATCTTAATAACCCAGCTTATTTCTCAGCTTGGATTGATTAGCATCAAAGTGGGCAGACACCCTGACAGCAAAAAGTATACTGAAAATGCAGATTCTCCATTCAAATCCATTCATTAAAATAAGGAATTCCTTAGTGGTTTGCTATTTGTGTAGTGCATTTGCTTTGCACACAGTGAGGACAAACTGGTATTGCTACCCCCAAATAAGCTTTCCATTCTTGTTTCTAGTGTATTGCTCCATACCGCAGAGACTGGAACTCAAGGGTGTGTTTACAGTCAAACCTCAAGGAGCTTGCCTTACAATTTGTATTGAATTCATGTAAATGCTTTTTTCAAACGGCCTTTGCAGAGCAGATGCCGGTACCTGCAGCCCTGCCAGGCAGGCAATAGCGCCGTCAGGGGGAGATGCAGGGTACAATTGCCTGGGGCGGTGCAAAGGACCAGAAGGCAGCAGAAACACCTTGTGCGAGTTCTTGGAGCTTTTCAAAGCTGAAATAAATTGACATCTCAATAGGAGATTAAAAAAAATTAAAAGGAAAACAAAACACTGCAGAGCTTTTCAAATGCTTACTTTAGTTTCCTGGGCAATACCTGATCATTTCTGAGCACTTACCTAGTAGCTTAATTTTTCAATCTTTAATTACCATACACACATACCTTTTACATTTGTGTAACTGTTCATAAATGACTGCAGTCCTTTTGTTAGCGTTCCTCAGCATACAAACTCTCTTTCAACTGGAGATGTTCTCAGGATACATTATTATTTTGGGAGGGAAAGACAAATACATGATTTGACAAATATGTCAGGTCCCCAGCTGCACAGGATGAATTTTCCATGCTTCCCCAGTAATCTGATTCGGTATCAGTTTATTCAGCTTACTAAAAAGCTCTCTGATTTTCTAGTACATTACATTGGCTGAGAAAAAGTTCAGGTAAATGCTACTCCCTCCCCACTGACCTCTGGACTTAAATAACTGCCAAAGAACCATTGAATTAACTCTATGAAGATGGCAAAAAGTACAGCTGTTAGCTAAACACTGCTAAGGATGTGAGATGAAATGCTGGGGAGACTCAGACCTACAACCAAAGCTTTCCCTTCCAAATAGAATTTTTCCAGTACCCTTTGCCAGCTCAATTCTTTCAACGTATAGCAGGGACAGCCTCTAGAATGACTGAGCTTGCCTCCCAATCTGTGTTTCTTACTCCTTGTTTTATAGGTGGATGAAGCCACTATGTAGGTCACTATGTATGGCCACTATGTAGGTCACTATGTATTTCTATCTCCAGATGATCAGAAGTGGCACAGCCACTGAAATAATCAGCCCTACTGTGCCCTTCCCAGCTCCTTCTCTCGTGCCAGCACAAGCCTGAATTCTCTTACATACCAGGTTGTAATTTTGTCATCAGCTGGACCCTAAGGGAGAGACAGCAACCACAGTGATTTAGTATCTCCCTGACCTCAATACAGAAGCCAAAGGAATGTTTACCTAGACAAATAGGAGATAATTTTCTCTGTCATCTAGAAACTTTCGGGGACTCCTTTGCCCTATAGAATTATTATTATGATTAAAATTCACTTAGGGGTGGGCCATTAATGAGAAAAGGCAGTTGAAATCAAATGGCACACAGTTAAAGACAGAAACCTCTGAAAAATGCAAGAGGGATTTTGCAACTTAATGGAGCTCAAAGTCTTATTAACCATAGCAGACTTCTGCAGCACAGCTTTACTTTCTGTTAAAAACCCCAAACTGACCCAAACCAGAACAAAACAGCAGCTTTTTTGGGGGGGAAGAAATAATTCCCAAACCTGAGCTTGTACTCTGCTCCACTTCTGTTTTGAGTCTGCAGTGTCCTGTAGCAATACTCCAAGGAAGCAAATGACTGAGATCTGAACTGATTACCCCTGAAGTCTTAAAAGACAAGTTGTCATGCACTATTTGCTACTTCACTGCTGACTCAAGAACATTCAGCTCGTGCATATTCCACTTCCCCATCTGCTCACTGCTTCAGCTTCTCTCTGACAGTTGTGCATTTCCAGAACAAACATCTTTGATATATTAAGGACTAAGTGCAGGGCAGCGTAAAACATGCACCACTTTTCATCAAGGTATCAGAAGCACTACTCTATCGACTATTAATCTTTATTTGTGAGCTTAACTTATTAAATGCCTCCATTCTAACATAATAAATAATGTAACTATGTATGGTAGCCTACTGCAACCTGAAACCTTATGTAGAATTTCAGTCTCCTCTGCTATGGAATATGAGGCTCTGTTTATATCATGGTGGATCTGCGTAAATCTATGGCAATGAAAATCAACCTGTCTTTATAACAAGCTAGCATTACTAAACACAGGAAAACAGGCAGCTATAGCTGAAAGCAAGACTCAGGTACAAAATTTTAAACTACTGAGTTTATCAGTTTTCTCTGAAGCAATGCAGGAAAGAACATGTTATCAGTTCAGACTGTTTAGTGGATTTATTTCTCAAGCCAGCAAAACCACACCCACTTGGCATAAAACCAGATTAAAATCAAATAAGATTCATATGTACTTGCCTTTGACATTGTTGTTCATTTCTAGCCATTTTTTATACCAGAAAACTTACCTATTTCCTTTTCATGCATATGTTATCATTTATAACCACAGAAGAGAAAGAAAACAAATCTTTGATTTACAAGATCCTTTTATCAATACATCCTGAAGAAAGAGTTGAATAACTTCATAGAGTTATTGGAATTGTATGAATACTCTGAACTTTTGCTAGCTTTGGGTGGGAGTCAAGTACACTCACTAAGAAGTTACTCAAAAACTCAGCACCTTACAGAATCAATCCCCTGCACAGCCCTCAAGTTACTTCAGCAGTTTTCTTTAATGAGACAGACTGCTTTGAAAGAAAAACTAGCAGTTTTTCTGGCTCTCATCAGCCAGATTCAGCAGTGAAAAGGACTTACTCTACAACAACTGGCCTAGCTCCTGCTCTAGCTTTTCTCCCCTCTTCAGTTTTCCACCCCCACTACACTACACTGTGTTGCTTTGACACAACCACTTTGTCCACCTCATAAAAAGCAATGCCAACTTTGGATTGCCTTAACACACACTGAAATACAACTCAGCAACTGCTGCTGGAGAACCAGAGTCATCCCTAAGTAGCAGAAAATTTTCTACAGAGCACAGAAACTGCCATCACTGCTCCATAATAGAGCACTAATCTAGATAAAACACAAGCAACCTGAGGAAAACAGTGTTAGGGATTAATGAGCCCACATATTCAACAGTAATCATGGGTTACACAGCATAGAAGTGTATTATTTTCCCTTCTGTTCCTAAATTTTCAGGCAGCCAGTGCAGCCACAGCAACTGAACATATCTGATATCTGGTTAAAAACAGTTCAAGACATGTTATTTACAAATTCTTGAAGAGTTTTCTTAAATTTATCCTTACACTTTTCACTTCTTAATATTTTACTTTAGATAAACAAATTTAGTATATTGGTGTGCCTGTTTAATACCAGATTGTCATTCAATGTCTACGTATGTGCATATATGTAGCTATATCTATGTATTATAACCCATAAGAAGTCGTTGTGCCCATTCAGTTGTAATGTACTACAATTAAAAAAAAAAAAACCAAAAACCACAAAACCAAAAAGGCAGCCAAGGATTATTACTCTGCAAGCAAATACAAAGTTGCACCCTAAGCAGTTATCATAAGGGGAGGTACTGATCTTTGTCCTGCTCTGCTGCTTTTGGTACTTGCCAGACTGTACCAGACTAATTCAGCTTGTTAAACCAGCAGAAAACTAGTACACTAAAGTGTTTTGCCAGGCTTTTGCATAGAATCAGCCCAGCATAAGGTCCAGCAAAAGCAAAAACAATGGTTAGACCAGAAAGCCAAAGCACAGGGGTCAGAGTGATGAACACCTTTAGTTATAATGAACAGCTTAATTTAAAAAACCTACCCAACTGTCTCATTACAATTTTATGCATTTTTGCTACTGAGCAAGGCCAATTTCAAATGATCAATCAATTCACTACTTACTTGCAGGTTAGCTATGTTTACAATGAAGAGTAATGAACCACATTCCTTCTTCCCCTTGCTATCCATATTCTAGAATCCTGAACCCTGACTTAAGAGATTTTCAGGTTGCATTGCCAGGGAGATTGCACTGACTGCCTTTTTTCCCTCCACACTTTTCAAATACTTGCTTTACAACATCTTTTGACAAGAGTATTGGTTCTGCAATAGACAGATATGCAAGTATGAGGTAGGGGAAAAGAAAAGAAATAACTTTTATTCAGGGTGTTGTAAGTAACACTTATCAACAGTAGCAGTAAATATAGAAATAGCATTTTTATAAGAGGAAGAAAGCAATAGCAAGTAATAGATGTACCTGTTTAACAGCAGGCCCATGAGCACTACAGACTGATACCTCCCTGTGTTAAGCACCACGCTGCCTGAACTGCCTATGAGCAAGTTCTACTTCCCAGGAAACATTTCCCAGGAGCCTTGCTGGGCTAAGCAGTAATAACCATCTCTCCAATCTCTCACATTACTCGGAGGAATTATTCCTCTCCCCTCTCTCTGAAGGTGGACTCATTTTCATCCTCTCTTCTCCACATCTCCAGGTGTTAAATGCATATGACTTGCATATCCATACAACTTGATAGTCTTTTAGCTGGCTCCTATGAAGCAGTGCACATTTGTACAAAATAACAACAGATTCTAGGTTATTAGAAGCTGAACAAAGAGGGAATGGGTATTCACATAAATGGAGTAACATAACATGGTCAAAATGCTCAAATGGTCAAAAAGCAAAATGTAATGGTCCTTTAATAAACACACTGGACTGAGATAATGCCTGAACCCTTTCAGATGCCAGTCCAGCCCCAGAGTGGGTTGCTACTGCCCCCTGCATCACCTACATGTCCTAGCAATGGAGCACTGGGAGAAACTCTTCACGTAATGCCACGATGGAGACTTCTCCAGACATAGGAACTCCTGAAACATTGCTGTATCCTGTAAGCATAAAGGACCATAGTATCACTGCTCACTTCTTCCAAACAATTACTATTCCCCCTCCCTTGCCACAGCCTACATTACTCACTATCACACTGGAGCTACACTGCAGTGTCTGCAATCCCTCTGGGGAATGCACTACTCTGCTTGCACATTTGAGGGACTTGTCCACCCAACAAGGCCAAATAAAGTGTGGGAGCTTGATTAATTCCTGATCTCCAGATATAGTCAGAGTTCTGCAAAATCCTTCCTAGAAACAAAATCCTGAACTGCCTCCTGCTTTCAGAGCTTGTAGCCATATATTTGCTCCCATATTTATTGTTTTCAATAATCCTGGCATTTATTGGGGTAGAAAAGGAAGAGAGAAAGAGTCACTTATTACAAATGGTTATAGAACAAACTTCAGATTACATTCTTGAAGATGAAAAAGCCACATAACCAAGGAAGTATGTTAATATGATGAAGACCTAATGACTAATAAAATTTAAACTATTAGAGTGACAATAAGTTCAATAATGTAGCCATGAAAACAAAATACACAAATCTGTAGGAGCATGAAAAACCAGCTTTTAAAATCATCATCTGCTTTATTTTACTAACACTACCACCTCGATACAGGTAAGCTGCATCATTTTTTATTACTTATTTCATTTCATGTCCAAGAAAAAAAATGACCACAGTTCCATAAAATTTACTAGGAAGGTTCTCATTTTGAAAAATAAAAATACTTGACTTCTACTTGAATATGTAACACTACTTGCAAGTCTGAGCTTTTTCCCTTATTTTAAGAACACCGAGTCAAACCCAAGCCTGCAGAAAAAGCAATCAGGTATCATTTTGCATTTCAAGAGAAATTAGATGTTTGAGCTAACATCACATGCAATACTTGAAATACATTCATGATTTACTATGAGCAGCATTATTTATGGCAGTTTAGCCACATGACAGCTGTATGTGCCAAGCTGGGGAGAGAATCATTGCCCACCTGCTTCTCCCAGTACAATTCCAGTCTGCATCTTATACTTACCCAGCTCACACAAATTAAAGTGGAAGACTAGGAAAAGGTCTGTAGCAATAATTAAGAAGGAAGCTGTGTTCTAAATCAACATAAGAACTTCTCTCCTAATTCAGAATATGAAAACTGTGTTGACATGGACCATAGCTTTCATTTCCCACTGCTGTTCATAATCTTCACGCTATCCTGTAGAAGACAGACCTGCTGCCACACAGATACAGACAGCTGGAAGCAAACTTCTGAGCTTTGCATTAAATGCAACATCTCTGACAAAAAAAAAGAAAGAACAGTTCATAGAATTGTAATGCAAACAAAAATTTAATCTTTAAACAAAACGTTCATGATGCGGAAGATCACAATACAAAGTTCTTAAACACAATATAACACAAATAAGTTGAAAAGCCTTTTTTGTTAGGAAATTATTATTTATACAAAGACTAGATGCCAACAATATTATTGTACAAAGTTTGACAGTGGATTAATAAATTGATTCCCTGAAAATTCCCTTGTTTTGAAGAAATAGTGAATGTTAAGGTAATGGCTGAAGCAAATTCAAGGAATTCAGAGTTACATTTGTTTCCATCCTCAGTTCTAAGCACTTGGATTAGGTTTCATGGTACAAAAGGGATAGTAAAGGCACACTGTGGTTTGAAAACAAGGCTAGATATCATAGCCTTCACGTATTCCAGCTTTTGTCTTGGTATTTTTTAAACACCAAACATGCAGCTAAAATAATCCAACCCTCCTGAGGGGGTGCAGAGTGAACACATTAAAGTCTGCAAAAAATGTAACCCATTTAGCCTATAAAACAACATTTTTTATTATACATTTGAGTCTCAAATCCTCTACCATTTTAGAAATTAAGTACCATTCTCCAAGTTACTTCTGTTAATTCACTCCTGACAAAACTAATGCCATTTATTTATGATTATTTTTCACCTTCATCAGTTTGGTTGATTATGGAAAAAGACTGATGCATTCCTAAAAAGTTGAAGCTATTGGCCAAGTCAATTACTTGCTGATTTAACTTTTTCAGCACAGCTTCCTAATTTACATAAAAAGCTTTAAACAAAATGCTCATTTAATCTGATAAAAATTATTAGGCTGCAAGTCTTAAGTGTCAAATTCTGGCATAAAGTCTTCTTTAATGTTAAGTTATGAAGTCCAGACAGGCCTATTGCAATTATTAACACAAGTCTTGCCACAGGGGTGTAACTTAATGCCTTGTGGTTTAATCACATGTACCACAACTAGCTCTGTTGATGAAGCATGTCAATTCCTATGGGACTGTTATACAACTTAAAATTAGTTAACAGAGTTTGGAGAGTTACATATGGACATTATGAAACACTGTTCAAGCAGCACTGGTCTGCACATAAACACAAATAACCCATTTAAACGAAACATTTCTAGAACTACACAGAAAGCAATTAGTTTTACCACATTTTGGTTCCCTGAGAAGAAAAGTGCTGCAACTACAAAGGTCTTTGGAATGCCATCAGTACAGTGGATAAACATGCACCTCTTGCACTGCTCCTGCAAAGACATCTACTTTCATGTTGATCATTCAAAATAAGATCACACTTATTTTGAATGTGTGTGGAAATCCCAGTGGAATGGGAGCGAGAAGATGACTAAAAGTAATCTAGTACTAAAACTACTTTTATCTGTGATGATTTGTTATTACAAACTGGAATGCAGTTTGTTAGCACACTTCTTAAACACTAAGTCATTAAGGGCATTAAGTCATCTGCTGAACCCATAACTGAGATTGGTTTTGAAAACTGTATTATGTTAAAGATTTAAAGTGTATTTTTGGAAAGAATGCTAACCTCTTCTTCCCCAGGGGCATAACTTATGTTTCTGGTGAACATGATAAACATAATGAGAATTAAGACTTCAAATATAATAAAACAGCGCACAGCAGAAGAATGAAGTCAGGAAACATTTTATTTCCATCCAGTTTTGCAAGTATTAAGGATGGCATAAGAGTTTATCCCACCACTATGATTTATGATATTATTACATCCCTAGAAGAGGCAAAGCTTATAATGCTTCCTGTCTTTTTCTCCCAAATGCTTATAAGTTGTGTGATTATTTAGTTTGTTTTATCTGTGTCTTTCTGTCCCTATCTAATACAAACTTCAAACCTCCTTCATCCTCTCCCCAGTAACTGGGTGTGGAGAAGCTGCACTGAGGCAGCCAGTAATGAGAAGTTATTATAAAAATATTAATCAGCAACATACACTACACTAACACCTGGGATGCTCACAACATACAGAAGACAACTTTGCAACCATACTGTGTTCCATTTGCCACCATTGTTTCTGAAGAGCAGTAAAGTAAGGCTGGTTCTCTAGGACATGCGCACAACAGTTACTTCAGATTCTTCTGATTCTTCCCAGTTTCTAGGCAACAATTAATTCTGTATTTACTATTTTTAAGATAAAATGCTGAAACCAGTTCTAGTTATTTAATAGCAAGATTCAAATGGCATCTTCCACAATTATAGAACTAATGCTTAGTACTTGTCAAAAGCTTTTAAAAATTATGTTGAAAAATTACTTTCCATATACCCCATGCAATTAAACTGCTCAAATAGTTTAAACTCTTAATTTAATACATCCTAAGTTAGAGAAGAGTTCATATTTAGAAACTAATTCCAGACAGTTCTTAGACCTCATAAGGCAGGAATAAAACTATTTTAATCATCACTATCAACAGAAAAAATTCTCATAGGAAAAAAGTATATACACTCTCACTATAGCCAGACAATCATCCCTTCTTTTTTTTTACTACCATAAACATTTAGCTGAATTTTTTCAATCAGTACAACCTAACAATTCATGTTCCAAGATTCAAACATGTTTACCTGTAAAAGGCTGCATCTTTTGTTTGAATCTGAATAAATTTTTCTTTTCCAATACAATCAACTCAGTTCAATGTTTTTAAGTTTAAGACTGATTTGTAAATTGCTCTCTCTCCTTCACTCCTCTCTACCTATACAGATCTTTAGAGAGATATTAAGCAAGACTTGTAGAATGCAACAATGCAGAGTTTCATTTTAAACTTAGGACTTATCTGAGCATGCCTGCAAACGCTCTCTCACACGAGGTGGAAGTGTTTTTAACAACCTTTCTTCAACAATTAGATTATTTCGCTTTAAGAGCTGACATTCTTCCAGTTCAGCAGGAAGTGATTCAAGATAGTTTCCAATGAGCTCTAACTGAACAAGATTCAGTAGCTGACCCACAAAAGGGGACAAATTCATCAGACTGTTATTTCCCAGAAGAAGAAATTGCAGCTTTTTGCACTGAAATAATCCATCAGGCAGCATTTCAATCTAGAAAAAGGAAAGAAAAGAACAAAAATAAAGTACATTAGAAGGTGTTAGCCTATGTGCAGCTGCATGTTTTGACATTTTCCCTTTTTATTTTAGGGTAAAAAACCCTCTTAGTTTATGAAAGGAAAAGGAAGACTGTAATTCCTCTATCATTAAGTGATCAAGTGCTTGAGAGCACTACAATGGTTTTATTATCCCTGTTTTCTTACAAAGCTGCTTGGCTCCTGGCACAAGCCAAGTCTGGAAGGGGGAGCACATCCATGTCTGCACGCAGACGTGTGCAGGTGGCAGGGGAGAGGAAGAGCTACTATTGCCAAGAATCACTTAATGAAGAACAAGCACAGACTGTGGAGAGACATTAGCAGCTCCTGTGGTGTGAAACCTGTACAAGCAGTTATCTGTGCAGTACAGTCATCTTGGCCCACTCCACTGACACATAACATCCAAAACCAGCCTCACCAATGAAAACCTCAAAGAACTCACAAGCCTGAGCTGCACACTAACAAGTCAGACAGTTTAGCACTGATTGTGAGGTTACCAACCACAATTATTTCCCTCTTCCCAGTCATACAGCCGAGATGCCCATCAACCAGCTGTTCATTCACTTTAGCTTTCAGCTTGATGCTTTAAGGTAAACATTAAACACTGTTCACTTCCACTGAAGTACTACATAGGATTGACAACTGCAGGAAAGATCTGTTTCTGCAGCCATGCTAACCTATACCATCTCTGCATCAAAGCCCTTAAGCAGCTACAAACAGAACAGTACTTGTTCAGTATTATGCGAGCTTTGCTGTTACCAAAGCTTCAGTAATTAAACAAGCACCACCCCTTTTTTCTGGATTTTCTTTAATCATGAACACTACAAAAGCTAGAGGCTGTTCCAGAAGAAATAGCAGCTTAACTCTATTTTTTGTTTTGAATAGTAATTCAAAGTTCTACTTACATGGTTTTTTGTCAAAGCCAAGTACTGCAGGTTGGTCAGATAACCGATTTCTTCAGGGATGGAGGTTAGCTTATTATAGCTAAGATCCAAATAGTGTAACTTTCTACAAAGAAATAGCTGCAATGGAACATTCTTAATATTATTATAATTTAGATACAACTGTTCCAGGTTTGATAATGCACCAATCTGCACTGGGACATATGAAATACTGTTGTGCCACAATTTTAAGCAAGAAAGATTCTTAAGATGCTGGAAACTAATTATTTCTTCCACTGTTCTGAGATTATTTTCTTTTAAGTCAATTTCATGCAAATTGTTTAGGGTAAAAATGGAATGGGGAATGCGCTCTAAATCACAGCAGATTAGTTCCAAGGTTCTCAGGTTTACCAGCTTCTTCAGGTTATTTAGCACTATCAGTTTATTTCCCTCATTGTTGATAGACAAGTGTTGTAAAGAAGGCAGAAGATCTGTAATCACTTGAGGTATACGGGAAAGGTTGTTTTTTAAGTGAATCGATCTCAGATTTTTTAGCCCCTGAAAGCCATCACTGTATATGGAGTTGTGATGATCTAGCATGAAATATCCTGTTAAACACAATTCTTGTAGGTTTTTTAGATGAAAGACCCAAAATGGAATTCTTCCCATCTCACTAGACTTCAAACGCAAGGTTTTCAGATTTTCTTCTAAAAAGTTGACTGCTGGATAATCCATCGTTAGTGATGAATGATAAACATTGAGTTCTTTGAGATTGACAAGCTGGGTCACAGCTGAAGGAAGTTTGGCTTCAGGAATAAGTTCCAGGCTTAGAACTTCTATTTCTGTCAGTTCAAAGACACTGTCTGGAAGACCATTTAACATGAAAAGGTGAAGTTCAGTCTTGTCTTGGGAGTTTCTTACTAGTTTATTTTTCAGTTTTTCCACTGACCATTCATTGTTAAGATTTATCTGTTTGAGTTCATTTTCACTCAAATCAGACAGGAATATTGAGAATCGTTGGGAATAAAGAGGATCATACTGATCTGCCAAGTGAAGAATAAATGCAAAGTCATTCTTCACATCAGGTATATCAGTGTAATTACTTTTCTCTCTCAACTTCTCAAAAGAGTATTGCTTAAGTGAACTTCGTAACATCCACCACAAACTGTAAGTACAAGTTAATCCATAGAAGATCACCAAAACAACATAAAATGAAGCCAAGACTTTAAAAATTTCTGCTAGCGAATAAACACACTGGTATCTTTTGTAGCCTGTAAAGGCTTGAACATTAACTACACAATCAATTTCAAGTGTAATAAATGATAAATAGTAGGGGACATAAATTACTATTATGACAACTACAAAGACTTTCACTATAATCTGTTTCATGTACACTGTGTATACAACATCCTTTTCTTCGGCATGTACTCTGAATTTCTTCACTTTTTCAAATATAGCTTTAGCTTGTTCCCCTTCTTTTTTGTCAAGAACACTGGAATTTTCTCTTCCAGTCGTTTCCAAGCCATGTTGTGAATATGGCAGGGACTGTCTGCTGGCCCCTATGTCTCCTGAACACTGAGGTGATGAAATCACTGTTTTTGACTTGGCTATCGGCAACTTCCTCGCAGACTGCTCAGCAACTGTTTCTGAGAGGGCACGCGTTGTCCAGGGAGAGTCGAAGCACTTCTGAAGAACGGCTACAAAGTGCTCAAGCCTGGAATTTGTACTGGGATAATAAAGCCAGAAATTACTGCAAGCTGCAAAAATAAAGGTATGCAAAAGCACTAGGTATGGAAAAAATTTGGCAAACCAGTGAAGCTGTCGCTCATAACATACTGCATCGATGTAGGAATACTGCTGCCGATGGAGATAATTCTGGATTTTAAGCGGGATGATTATCGGTGCCGTCGAGCTAGCTGACATGTTAAGGTTGGCTTTAACTAAATCCCAAGGCACAGCACAATGATTGTCAAATTCTAGCTTGCAAGGAAGACAGCACAATACTCTGGTTTGAGTAAGCTGGAGAGCCCCAGCAAGCACAGCGACTAGCAGCATTATCATGGTGAGGTAATACCAGAAGACATCCCACCATGGTTTTAGTATGTGGTAGGATGACTGGGCATCTGCTAAGCATTTGAGTTCTGTTAGCGTGATCATGACTTTCACCTGTGAGAGAACAGCAGCTGGTAGAAGAAAAAAGAAAAGAAAATACATTCTTAGAGAGTTGTTAAAAACAATTTATCTCACCATTGAATACAAGTCTATTATTGTTATCACAGTTCTAAATATGTGTAACATGTGACCTGGACTCCAGAGCATAACAAAAGGATCCAAGAACTTCTGGGACCTGACCCCAGCCATCATCTCATGAATTTATTTTAAGAAAAGGTACTTGGGAGTGCAAAAATTTAAGGAGTGAAACTAGCATGAGAGAAGCTATATTAAAAGCAAACACTTGGATACTGCTGCAGTAGAAGCAACAAAGAGGTCTCAGTCAAAGAAGTGGCTGATGTATTATTAGCAGTCCTTCATTACCATCATAAACTTACGTCCTTCCTTCATTACCATCATTAACATGATGGCTCTTGTAATTTAGAACTTTCTACCAGATAAAATAATTCTGCCCAATTAAAAATACATAAATTCCCAAAAAGCTCTTGTGTATTACATATTCTTATACACAATTCCCCATCTACTCCCATCAAGACAATTAATTGTATTGGCAGATTTAAAATTAAGGTGGCACAATGTATTATTCTTCAATATTGTTATATATATATATACATATATATAGGCCCATTTAACTCCCAGAAGCATAGGTTTGATTCATACTTACTTTACTAATTAAAGAGAATAAAAAACACAGCACTGCTCAGTCAGGAGGTCTACACCTTTTAAAATTCCTTGGACATGCCATCTTTACATTTGTCTTCATTCTGGATGGAGAAAACATTGAATACACTTATTTAGTGGCTTAACGTAAATAAAGAGCAAACATTTCAGCTTTCATTAGACTGCTGCCTCATTATGCCTCCATTAAGCTCTGCATTGCTACAGCTACATGAAATGGAACAGGATGTATATGTGTGATCATGCAGCATGAAAAGTCAAAGTTCTGCAGTCACATCAACACACAAATCTCTGAACACCAGGGAAACTGCCTACAGCTAAGCCCTATTTCAACAAGGAAGTAATTTTTTTCCCCAGATAACTATGAACTTAGGAAACTGAGCCACGTGGCTACACTCTCAGGCAGTTGTAGACTTTCAGACTGATAAGCTCCCCCTGAGCCTCCTTTTCTCCTGAATGAGCTCCCTCAGCTGCTCCTCACAGAACCCGTGCTCCAGACCCTTCCCCAGCTCCACTGACCTTCTCTGGGCTCACTCCAGCCCCTCAGTGTCTTGTGGTCAGGGGCCCAGAACTGCACACAGCACTCAGGTGGGACCTCACCAGTGCTGAGCACAGGGAAGTGCCCTGGTCCCCCTGGCTACTCTGTTTTTGATACACACCAGGATGCCATTGGCCTTCCTGGCCACACATTGGATCTTGTTTACAATATATTGGTACTGTACATCTCAACTTTAAACAGAGCTTACAAACGATTATAAAAAGTCAAACAATAGCTGAACCTCATTCTTACTCCACATTCAAGTGGAAAAAATGACCAAAAATAAATTAACCTTTCTTGCAATGACAAAGCTCTTTATGATAGAATAGAAAAACTTACCAGGCCCACCCAAGGGAAAGCAGCTGAAGAAGGACTGGATGGTTACAATACACTCCTGTAAGGAAAATAAATTGTCATAAGATTCTGAAATGTTTGGACTCTAAAAACTGTGAGTATTAGAACAGCAGCTCATTACTGCTTCCACAACGGCATTTCAAAGAGCCAACATCTATGAGTAAAAGATCTAAGAATCTACAAGATGCCACCCCCTTCAAATTATCTACATGTTCACTATCTGAAAGTCGCTTTTCCTAAAGTAGAGATGAAGTAATGCTTCTGTCATTGTCCCCTTTCTAAGCACTAAAAACCATTTAAGCTCAACAGTTTTTGCATTTACGTAAAGTTCTGCAGCTGAGATGCTACACAGCTGAAAAACAGCAGTTTCTTTAATCACTCCAACTTCCAAAACCACATCTCAAATGCCTTTAAAATGAGTTCTTTTGACATAATTCTTGTGGTTTGAATATAAATTTGCCAGTATAAAAGCACAAAGAAATAGTAAACCCATTCCAGCTAAGGCTTTCATTCTGCAGAGAATACCTGGATCACACCTTTACTCAAGCCAAACATGCTTGATTTGAATGCAAACAGAAGAAAACCAAAAACATTTTCCCCCTTCCATCCTAAAATTTAAACCAGTCAATTCTTCTTGCTTGAAGTTTGTTATAAAAATGTTATAAAAATGAAAGACTTGGGACCTCTGTTAAAGTTGTAAAGAACACACTAAGCGATTAATACATTGAATGATGCAACAAAGTAAGATCAAAAGGTAAAAATAGCAAATTTTAAAAAAATAAAAACACTTGAAAAGTCAAAATTACCACTAAATTGGCTGAGAGTTTAACATAGTGTGAAAGGTCTAATAAGTATGAGGATGGGAGCAAGTCTTCCTGACAAACATGTAAACCTCATCAGGGACTTGGGGAGATACTAATGTTTTAAGATGATTCATATAACTAAATGCTTACTGGAGTATTCTTGGGGAATAAGGCATATCTGCTCAATACAAAGGACAAAATTCAGAGTACAATAAAACAGTTAACACTCTCTGATAAAGCATTTTCCTTAAAATTTACAAAAAGGAGAACAGAAAATGAAACTTAAGCCAATTCTGCGAAAATCATATTGGTATACTTAAGAGTATGCATCACTCAATACGCCTTTTTCAACCAATGACATAATGCTGAAAAAAAAAGGTGCTTTGTTTTTGTACAGACTGGGCACTCAGTCTGAGGCTGACCCACATAACTTCGTGAGGTCTGTTTCTATAAAGTCTTTGTCACCTCTCTGCCTCGCAGTGGAAAGCTGTTAGTCCCCATTCCAGAAAAGAGACGACATTCTTGCTGTGGTTTTACAACACTTTCTAGTAAAAAGCAAATGTCACAATATTAAGCATTTAAATACTTGAAAGCTGGTCTGGTGAATGGCTACTTGTTGAAGTCTTCCAGTGAAGAGTGTGTATCCATTACAAGTCTATGTTTATGAAATCAAGCTTACCACTGGAGGAGTAGGCAGTATATACAATTGTAACATAAACATGTGAATTATTGATGATAATTTCGCTGAAGACATTTTTCTTTCAAATCCTATCTGTATGCCAAGAGTGGCTAATCAAATGGAATAATGCTGAACTGTAATGGACTTGATAAACCTCATCTGCAGCAGCTTTCAACCCATATCAAAGCCATAAAAGCTTTTCAAAGTGGCCTAACTCAATTGGCAATCTCTTCTTACAAGAAGAGAGAATGAAGCTTAGCCCCAGGCAAAATGATGACTTCAGGAGAGTTACTCCAGACCAATACAGAGACACAGGCCAGAAAAATAAAGTAATCAAGATCACTAATATCAAGGTAATTTTTAGTTACTTCAAGACTTATCAAATCAGAACAACAGAAACATATCCAGAATGTGAATAAAAGGCTCTCATTTTGAAAAATATTATCTATAAGCATCAGACACCCACCACCACCCCCAGCTGCCAAAAGGGTACTTAGTATTGCATTACTCTATCATTTGGTCATTGCTCACAGAATTTTAGGCACATTTAGTCAGGGATGTCTTTGGAGCAAGGCAATTACCTTGCTTGTCCTCCCTAAAGGGTATTCAACTGGTGTTTCTGACATACTAATTTAATCAAAATAGATTTATACAACTAAAGCTTTATACAACTACTTGACAGGTACTCCCATGGCCCCTCTGTCTTGCTTTTTTCCCTCTCCCTCAAAGAAACACACCCACCAACTTTGCAGACAGTCTCTTTAGACTCTTGCAGCTGCTTCTCAGCCTAGATAAGGAGATGCTGACATATTAAGTAATGCATCTGTTTAATCAATTTTCTATCAAAAATCATTCCTGAACTACAGAACCAACTAAGCTTCTAGCTAGTTTAAACAGACCACTTTTTCTTCTCAAGTTTCGGATGGAAAGTTCAATAATGAACTAAACACATCATCGGTTTTGAGAATCCCCTATGAGATTCCCAGCACCTGCTTATGGTTTCATATGCACTGCCTGAGCCTTGCAAATAAACCCCCATGAAAATTCCCAAAGGAACAAAAATAAACAAACTCTACCCATACATACACTCATCACCCAAACCAGATCTTTCCTGGCAAAACCTTCTCCTTCTACTGGCATGCTACTGCTCCCTTTCTCAAGCATTCAGTAAGCAACAAACAGAGAGGTACTGCAAGAGTTCTGGTGCAGGTGTCTCCATAAAGAATGACACTGCCATATTACTCTTAGAAGAAGCATTTACATGACTGCCTCTCCCTTCTTCAAGCTGTGATTCTTTCAGAATCTCTACTTTGGTCACCTGTGTGCATACACAGATTCAGCTGTAGGACCTTTTTGATAGGGATTGTGGTTTTGAATCCGTATTCCATTGAATGTTGAACCACACAAACAAGATTAGAGAAAGCTGCTTTCCAGCTACATCTTAAGATGATCACAGGTGACAATTAAACACGTATAAGTGATTATCCTTTTGTATTTAAAACAAATCCAATGACATTCCCACACTCTACAATAAACAGCATGCTCCTCAAGCACTGGATCTTCAACACTACATTCACATTATTCCAAGTTTGCCATATCAATCTCTTAAATAATCAAAGACCTAAAATCCTTCCAAATACTCAGAAATTACAACTACAGACAATCTCCAGCCTGTGCCTGGACTGGCTAGAGGCCCTTGCCTTTCTTAAACACTCCTGCTCTCAAGACAGCTGAACATAAGGTGTAGAACAGTAACAGCGAAGTTTTATGCTGCTTAAAAATCAGTCTTTGCTCTCTGGGGAAGAATTACATGAATCTATACAGCCAAGTAATTTCTGGGGGAAAAGAATTGTAAACATAGTTTAAAATTTAGTGAATTAGGCTACACTAACATTTTTACTTTACAAGATTTACCCTTACAGCTTCAGAGTTAACTGCACAGCCCATAATTTGATAAAAAAATGAAGCAACTACTACCTCACTCTACCACTACCATATCTTCACAAAGCTGAGAAAAACAAAAGTAGAACATGGCAAGTACATCTCACCTTCCTGAACTACCTAAAAGCTTGAACATTCCCAGGTTCAACACAAAAGGCCTTAGGTGAAAAAAACCCAAAAAACTTAAAGGTAGTTTCACCCTTCTTTCTGTCTCTGGTACACTTAATGCAAGATAAATACTTTGTATAGTCTAAAGTTATTATAAAGTTGCAGTCTAATCTAAATTGAAAATATGCTTAACTCCAATTTGATTTGCTTTATAAGCACCAGACTTATTCCTGAAATCTGACTGTGCAGGATTAGCTATGTTACATTATGCATTTCCTTCCTATGCCTGCAGCCTCCAAAAAAGACCAGTCTTCCTTGAGCTATATTAACTTCTCATTAAATACCACTGATATCCATGTATTGAGCCTTTTCCCTGTTCAAGGAAGACCAGTCAAGAGATAAACTTTGGCTGTAAAATCTGTCACTGTTCAAACACTCACTAGGGAGAGGAACCACATTCAAACATTCCAGCTGTCTAAAATGACATACCTGTGGGCCACAACAGATAATGGCCCATATCAGTTAACTCTGCCCAAGTACATGAAATTACCTGAGCTTAACTCTCACTAGCAGATAGGAGGGTAAAAACAAGTCCATTAGTCCAATAGTCCACAACTGTTCTGAAGATTAAACCCTGTAATGAAGTTGCATTATAAGATTTGCATGTAAAAGTTAAGTGTGGTTTTTATTTCATTCTAGTCTAGCCCATAGAGCAATTTCAAAATACAAATTCACATTCAGATATAAATATTTTTATTAGTAAAAGCACTTTCTTCACCCCTCTCCTCTAATCTGAAATAGGTCACAACCTATGCTTCTAGAAAGCGAGAAAAAGATTCAGTTTAAATCCAAGTGTAAAACCAGAGATAGGCGAGACAATCAGTTTCCACAAAAACCCGACAAACTAAAATGCAGAAAAATTGCTAAGTAGGTACAAACTTAAGTTTCTGAAAAGGTATGTTACACAGTTAAATAGATAAGACTTCTAATAGTAAAAAACCACAGTAAAATGAAAGGTAGACCAGCTTTGTTTTCATGTAATTGCAGGAACATTACTGATTTCTTTAAGAACAAGTTGTCTACTTGTCCAGAGCCTGTAACTCCATTTGTAGCCATGGTGGTTTCTGTGATCCCTCATGAACCAAACAGAATCTGGACTCCGAATCAAATCTGAGCATTTCTAGTAAGCAATGTTTTTACAGCTTTGCTGTCTCAGTACTATTTTCAAACTCAGAGCTGCATTTTGAAAATATACAAATTAATGTTATAACAAAACTTGAGACATATCAGCCTCTAAAATACTGACTACAATAAACATCAATGCAAGCATTGGTTCAGAAGAGTGCTTTATATTGATCATGTAATAGATACTTACCTAGTTTCATCCCAATATTTAATTAATAACTTCTATAATTTGTCTTCACTGGAAACTCTAGCACTCTTGTTTTCTCCATTGATTAATATTTCTCCAAGCAGCTGTATATTTCACATATTCCACTTTGAAAAAGAAATTATTGGATGATTGTGGCAGCAATGATGTAGCTCTCAGAGCAGCAAAGCTGTCCTTCACTAACACCCAAGAAAATACTTGCAGCAACAAGGAGCACCATCCCCGTACAAACCTAATCTGGATGTCTAAAGAGCCTTATAATCTCAATTAGAAAAAGGCAACAAAACCAGAATCAGAACAGCAAGACTGAGAATGCTCAAAGGAATAGTGATTTAAGAAAGCAGACTAAAGGAAGGGGCTTTCTAGCATAAGGGAAAGAAGAATGAGAATACAGTGGGGATGGAGAGAAGGGGAGAGAATTGTACTGGAGATGTACCTGCCTTCTTGGGACAGAAGCACAGAGTCCATAAGTGTTCAGCTAATGCTAATTTAAACCACAAGAGACAACTCTCCAGAGACGACTGCAGGCATGCCACGCTGTCAAGCATTCCAGCCCAGATGTGTCAAAGAAGATACCAGGAAATTGGCACAGATCACACTCTCAAGTGATATCTAGAAGAACAGGCCTCCTTTGTTGCTCCCCCATCTCCCAATTAGGTTTTAAAGTCAGTAACTCAGTTCTAAAGATACTGCAGTCTTTAATTCCAAGTTCCAAAGAAATCTTGGAACAATTTTGGAACATTAAATATGAAAAGTCTCCTTAGTGCTTCACCTGTTTTTTCCTAAAGAAGCATGATGACACCAAAAGCAGCCTCATCAGTCCCAGCCTAGGTCTTTTAATTGCACCTTTGGGAGCTCTCCCAGAAACCATCTTACACAGCAGCACATCAAGTCCTTCATCCCAGTACTACCACAGCTAACACAGAGTCAGACACCTTCCAACTGCATGAAATAAGATTTTTCAAGCTTGCTTATTATACCTTTTTATTCTTGTAACCATATTTTTGGGGCTTTCTCATGCTGGGAAATATGACTACATAACCATAAGACAATGGTATGAGCAGTATCCCTCCAGCATTTTGAATGAGCATCAATGGTATCTATTTTATTTTGCATACCAAGATAAGTATTACAATAGAAAAATAATTTTTATCCCTTCAGTTTCTGTAATTCAGAGATATTATGTCAATTCATTGTGCTGCCATGCTCAGGACATCAGAAAGCAAAGCAGAGAGAACACTAGAGAATATTCACAACTTAAATACTATTGGATTTTTCTACAAGCAGATTCTTTATTTATATAGCTTATTGTCTTCAAGAGCAGTAACAGTACTAAGGACCCAGCAGCATAAAACAGTTAGAATTATATAACAAGAGACCCTCTTTCCTTGGGAAAAGGCAAGGAGTTGCTCATATACCCTCTTTCCATTTTCAGTGTCCTTCTCAATAAAACCATAAATGGCCAAAGACATTTGAAACAGGCAAGACAACTTCAGTAACCTTACTGGAAATCAGTCTGAAATAAGAGAATATTCTCAGAAGGAAGAACTTGGGAATATGTCCACAAACCTGAACCAGTTCTGAATTAATTTCTCAAGCACCATCAAGAGTGCTGCTGTCACAGCAGAATAAAGTATGCTGACTACAAATCCTACTTAAGAAGTCAGGTAAGCATTTGGGTCAATTTTGTCATCCACAAGATATCATGTTGCTATAACTAGGCTATCAACACCATTTGTTACATGGCAGTGTAATATCATATTACTCAGGTATTAACTGCAGCAGGTTCATATTCTGATTTGCTTCTTCTAAATAAAGGAATAAGGAATTCAACCACACTGCATTTAGACAATGATGGAAGGTGCCAACATTTTTCATACCACTTCTGCAGAGAGCAAAATACTGAAATTCAGTGGTTATAGTTATTCAGAACCTCCATTCTATATGAATTTCCTAGCTCAAACATTGCTTTCCAATACAATACCCATACCTAACTTAGTTAATAATTTACTTCTGACAGCTGAATCACTTCATGCAAGTAATATTATTTCTTTCCAGCTCAAACTTCTCAACTGTAAAATTATGGTAATGTTTCTGCTATTCTCTAAAAATTATTTAAATTAGGAATATTATACAAAAATAATTTCTTACTAGGTATTTAGCTGGTTTGGATTGTACTAAGCCTCTGTTTGGTTCTGAGAGCTGGAAATACTATTCCTTTTCCTAATACTGGTCAAACCATTATCACCTTTGTCCGATCTCAGATATATTAATTTGGATTTGTAGTCCTCATTCTATCTAGAATAATTCTGATGTTTCTAAAATGTGAACTGTTGTCTAGTACAATAACTTAAAATTTCAACATTTGGCTGAAAAAAGGATACCCAAGTTTTTTCAACATTTATAGACCGCTAAGACCAAGCAGCATTCTCTCACGAAAGCAGATGTTGAGAATGGAAACAGCAACTGAGGTCACAAAAACATATATACCAAATGTATTCTGTCTCTGCAAGATAATTATTACCATGTACAAATTTAGCCACAAGATTTAAGAATGGTCAAAAAATAAACTTTTCGTTTTAATTTTTCCTGATGCTGTGTACGATTAATGGAGAACTTTCTAGAAGGGAATATTATTACTTCCACAGACAAGAACATAATTGCATCTAGGAAAATATAATTATCAGGGCTGCAATACAGAAACACATTTCACTCTATTAGTTCTGACATCAGAAAGCTGATTTGTATTTTCAGTAGTGGCTCCTATCTCCTTCTAGAAGCAGCAGGTTTTCATCTTGTTTAACAGGAAAGACAGTTACTCATGAATGCCAGCCTGACAAACTGAAACACTTGATTCTAGATGTTTGGTCTAAACAGCTAAAATACAATAATGAGAACAGATAAATTTCCAATTGATATCTGATGCAAATTCAGACACTCTTTTTGTACGCCGGCTCTCCTGAAACCCATCTTATTATCTTTTTAAAGAATATCCCCATCGCAGAGTAAGAAAAAGAAAAACTTGGGACTGGAGTCAAATACAAGACTGCTTGAAATGGAAATGGAACAGGTTTTGCCAATCCTCCAGCAGTGTGCAATCTGGCTGCACAACCCCCTCAGCCTCTTCAGTATCTTCCTGTTCATATTACTCTGCTTTATGTATTTACTAATTGGACAAAGCAACCAGCTACATCTTCTTTTAATAAAATGAATGGACTGAAAGACAAATTTCACATTGCACATGCTGTGTGGCAGTGTATGCACAAACTGCATGCCTAAACACAACTGTACAGTTCAGAGCTGCACACATGCATGGGCTCAGGAGAGCTGAAATCCACGCTGTACCTATCAGAAACATCTGCTAGAACAATGCTAAGTTTCAGAACCACAAACAAGTGATCAGACTTGAATTCTACAGTAAATCCACAGTAATCCTGCTTTGTTTCCTGAACAAACACAAAGTTAGTTCAGGACCTCTGTTCACGCGTTGTACTTCCATCAAACCCAAGTGTGCTGTGCAAGTCTCCAACTGCGAAAATTTCCTTTTCTGAGCAGGCTGCCTGAAGAGACCCAACAGCTGGTAAGGTTTTTCAGATAGCAGTATTAATCAGAAACACACTTTGGTAGGAAGCCAAGTTTAAGAACTACAAAAACAAGAGTCAAGGTTTTATCATCACCTGAATCAATTAGGAACTTTAAAGTAAAAAACCTCTAGCCCCATATTTGTACAAAACTAAATAATAATTTGAAGTAAAGCAGACACTGCTTTTAACTCCTCTTTGGTAAAGCACTTGAGTTTGACATATCCCATCTCACTTCAATTAAGCAATAATTTTCCCAACTTTGTAGTCAGTGTCACTGCAAAAATAGTATTTAAACAATGTTAATGTTTAATAAAAAGTGTTTACTTGGAAAAGGCACTGGAAAAGCAACAATCAGTTTCACACTTGCATTGGCATAGGTTGGAAATTAAAGTTTATCTTGTGAATATTTAAACACAGGCTAGAAACAAACAGTTTTTAGTTAAAAATTTTCAAATTCCCTCCCTTCTTCAAATATTTTGGATTACACAACAAAGGCACACCAATATTTTGCTTTCATTCAGATGGAAAAGCTAGTTCAAAGAACTAATACTTCATCATTAAAATCACAATGTGCTATTATTAAATTTCAGATCAACAGATCCTCCTATTTGGATGCAGATGATTTTTTTAGCTACCATAAAGTAACTAAATAAATATTTCACAACCCAAACTAATCACAGAATACTAGTATTTTCTGCAGAAAATGAATGCAATAATGCCTGGGAAATAAGGGGTTACATTTTCTGGGGTTTGAAATAAGAGCTCTAAAAATCAATCACTTTAATTAAGCCTGAGCAAAGTGCATGACCATGGTTTTGTAGCTGTTGTGTCACAAAACCGAAACTTTGCTAACTAAAATCACAATTCAAACTACTATCTCACAAAGAAACAAAGTGTTTGAAACAATGTCTAAATTCTGCTCACAATTAGTAGCAACCAGATCGTGTTACTATCACATTCTTACTGGTATCACTGGATCCCTTATAAAAGTATTTTAATCCCTTTAGGTTCTCAGTCAACTAAATTCTCAATTTCAGAATAAGAAGTTGCATTCCAGTTTACAGCATCCAAACGTACTTGGAGGCTGAGCCCTTACGATGAAAATGCAGTCACATAATTTTATTTATTTTGAAACCCAACAGAGCAACCCCAATAATAATTAAACTGAAAAGGTCCATTACAAGTTCTCCACAATTCCCTTCTGATTGTCGAAAGACCCTAGAATCCTCGTGGGTGTACATCAGAAGAGAGCATGTCAGCACTGTCCCTTGAACTGCTTTTGTAACAGCTTTTACTGAGAGCTGCATCATCTGCCTTCCTTCCAAGGCACTACAACACTACAAAGCACAGCCTTTTCATATGGGTAAGTTTAAATCAAATAGCTGGGGAAAATATTCATAAGATTATGACCCTTTAGTTCAATAGTGAATTACAATTTGATTTCAACAAGCTAAAAATTAAATCCAGAACTCATTTGTAGCAGACTAACAACTCTTGGGGCAAACAATCCCCAAACCCAAGCATAAGTACAGTAAACTGAAAAGCCCACTCACCAAGTCTGGTAAAACTCTAACTGGAATTATATAACCTATACCACTTAAACATTAAAGACAGCACATGTAAACTTTAACATATTAATTCCACTTTACATTTCTCAACCTTCTACATGGCAACCCATGATATCTGAACCAAATAGCTTCATGACCACAGCACAGACTGCTAACTTATCTTTAAAAAGAGTAACTGCAAAAGCAACTGGCAGAATAACACTATTTACAAGACAACAGCTGAACAGCTGTTATAAGGATGCCTAAGGATAAATACAGCCCACAAGTTAGCACTCAGAATACAGAGAGCAGCATGAAACATTTAGATAGACAGCACAGAGACCCATAAAAACCACACCTCATCCCCTCAGTCACATGAAACATCCATTTCTAATCCTAGCTGAGTAAAGCTTTATGGCTTTAGCAGTAGGTATTGTAAGCTGAAGTAGTGTTATTAATGCCACAGTCTCTTTTGCTACCTGTAGCACAGCAGCAGCTAAAGCAAGACAAGATTTCCCCTCAATCCCCCTTAGAAAAATACTTCTTTGACAGTGACATACTGCTCTACAAGGTTCATTTTACAATGCTGAAATATGGATGGATGTTTCTTTAGCACTACTGGTCCCTTTCTAAAAATTATTCAACATTATTTCATTAACTTCAAACAACAACTGTATTGGTAACCTGTAATAAACAGAAGGCAATTTTCTCCCCATAAAAATCATGTTTTCCCAAAAGAGGAAACAAATACAAGCCAGACCAGCAACTCCCTTCTCTCAAAAGTGTAAGGGAACTAGCAAGTTAATATTGCACAATTTCTGAAAGCTACATGAATTCTGCTGAAGTTATAAGTCAATTGTATTATGTGAATGTAAAATTCAGCAGAACGTAATAATATATGTTAGTGTAAAACTCACCGATAAACATTTGTTATCTGGCTATAACAGAATGCCTTAAACACTCAAGAAAACTCTTAAAAAATCCCCCCTGTATCAGATACTAACTACTGGTTCTCTGCCATAACCTTCTCATTTCCACTCTCTTTTCCTTTCATGTCCTTTGTGCTGCTCAGGGGCACAGACACCGAGGGAAAGTTACGTCTTCTATTCCT
The DNA here is from genome assembly GCF_036417665.1 of Passer domesticus. Taxonomy (NCBI): domain Eukaryota; kingdom Metazoa; phylum Chordata; class Aves; order Passeriformes; family Passeridae; genus Passer; species Passer domesticus. Next base: position 47,185,295 of record NC_087480.1, read on the forward strand.
CACGCTGTCATCTGAGCTACACGGATTCTGAACAAAACATGTACAACACAGATGGTCAATACTTAAATTCCACAAGTACTGTAAGATTTCACTACTTAAACCTCATGGGCTTTCCTTCACCACTCTCTTTAAGTTAAACAAGACAGATCAGTAAGGCCTAATCTGTTGCCCTCCCTGCTAGGAAGGTACTTAAGAAAAAATTCCAAGACAACTGAAACAATTGATGCCATACCTTATCCTTTCAGCGAACAAAGCAAGCTGAGTCAGCAGAAGATATAGCATGAACATTTGAAACCATAATAAACCACATCGCTTCCAGCTTGTTTGAGGACTACCTCACAGGTATAGTTTTGAATGACCGCACTAGGGGCCAATGCAAACACAGCTTACCTTAGCAGCATAATTAATTACATACTTAATTAAAATTAAGCTTTTGGGAAGTCTGCTTTAATCACTCCTACATAACTAGTCAACTGCAGCATGCACTGGGGCCAAATTCTGACCCAAAACCAGGAAGCTGCCCCAGTTTCCCTGAGAAGATGGACACAAAGTCAGCCTGACGCCACTTGCACAGCTCAGCCAGGGCGCTAAGAGAGGCTGCTACAGGATCCCTGACTAGCTGGGACGAGAAACGCACTGGCCAGGCAGGAGAAAGGAAGAACACGACAAATAGGACGGTTCTTGCTCGACACGCAGAACTGTCAGGCCTCAACACGGAGTTAACTCTTTTCTCCCTTGCGGGGAGGCTGTGACTTGGCTCCCGCCTGGCCCTGCTCGAGGGCAGGTGCCGCCTGCACTCCCGGGGCCCAAGGGTGGCAGCTGCCGCCCGGCCGGGCGAGCCCGGGGCGGCGGAGAGCGGCCCCAGGCGACCTGTAGCGCCCGGGTCACTCGAGGACACGCGCAGATATCGGTTACGCAAACCACAGAGCGGTTTTCGCCGAGCTCCGCCCGCGGGCCCCGGGGCGGCCACAGACCCGCCCGGCGCCCCGCGCCCGGTCCCTCTCTGCCTCGGCCCGCGAGGCCAGGGCAGGTGAGCGGCCCCGCTGCCGGGCGCCGCCGAGGCACGGGGCGCAGGCTCACCGGGTCATCCGACGGGCGGCGCCGGGCACCCCGCGGGACGGCAGCGCCCTCCTCCTCCGCTGGCGGAGGGGCAACCCCGGGAAAAGCGGGGACCGCGAGAGCTGCCCTCGGAAAGCCGCGCTCCGCGCCGCTCCCCCTCCTTCCGCCCGTGCCTCCCTCGCACGCCGGGGCCGCGGGGCACCTGTCAGCGGCAGCCGCCCCTCCCTTACCTGCCGCCGCCGCCCCCCGGCCCGCCCGCGCAGCGGCGCTGGGTCCGCGCGCTCCGTCCGCGCGGCAGCCGGCGGCGCAGCGCGAGGCACCGGCTCCAACCGGCGCGTCTGGGGCGGGCCCCGCCGCTGTCACGTTACCGCCCGCGCAGCCAATGGCGCGCGGCCGGCGGCGCCGCTGACGGGCCGGGGCGGGGGAGCTGCGGCGGACAAAAGCGCCGCGCTCGGCCCCGGCCCGGCCCCGCCGCTCACCTGCGGAGCCGCCTGACCGCCCCTGCCGGCAGAGCGGGGAGCGCCCGGCCGCCTCAGAGCCCCTCGCTGCGGCGCCGCGGCCGTGCCGGCCCGCAGGCAGCGACCCCCTGTGCGTGCCGGCGTTTAAATAACCCGAGCCGTTGGAAGAGATGGAGGAAGTGAGAAAGCCATTGTCGCCGGGCGTTAGCAAATAAAAATAGACATGGTGACACTCGCGAAAGGCAGTTGAATCCCAGCGGAGGCTTGGGCAGGGACAGGGTGCGGATCCCGGAGCGGCCCGCGCCCCGCTGGGGCGGGCGGAGGGAGCGGGGCTGGGGATGCCGGGGATGCCGGGGATGCAGCGGTACCGCGGGCTGCCTTCGGGGTGAGCTCCCGCCCCGGCCGCGGCACCGCCGCTGCGAAGGTCCTGCGGCACCGGGGTCTCCTTCCGGGGCCGGGGACACCCAGCGCCGGCCACCCTTTCTGACAGGAGCAGTCAAAAGTCTGTGCGGCCAGACTCTTCTATGGCTCTTGGTTCCACTAAAAACCTGATACCGATATTATGAAGTTCACAAATAAACACAACGTTTTTAAAAAGTCACAATTCATTTGACTTTCCTACTGCACCTCCTCCGGTGGGCATTGCAGCTCCCTTCTCCAGATGTCTGAAGAGGCCAGTTCTGCTGGGCAAATGCATGGAAGCCTGAAGGAAAATTTTAATTCCTATCTAGATTTCTACAAAAACTGGGACAAATGGGCTCTGTCTCCCTCCTCTTAGTCGTGCAAACAGCTCAATCTATTCAAGTAATTGTCCTGACATATTTTCATTATTAGTAACGCCATTGCAAGGACCTATCTAAACTCTATTTACAGTATAATTACACTCCTTACACTGGCTCTGCTATGGTAATGTTTATTCTCTGTCCAGTCATCAATTTCGTGGGAAGAGGGACTATTTTCAAAATATTGCTTTTCCTCCGTGAAACACAAAAATCCTTTTCTCTGCAGCTATACAAAACCACCTTCATTTTAAATAGCAAAGACACTAAATTTTACAAAAGCTAAAAATTTTCAAATTGTATTCATAGTTGTCAAATATGTACTCAGTACACATTTAGCTAGTAGTGTTAGTTTCAATTTAAAAGAGACATTGAAATATATCATACTTTTGAGGAAGCACAAGCATTGCACTGGAGCCAAAAGTGAAACTAATTAAAAAAAAGGGAACCGCACTTTTTAATCCAAACTTGTAGAAATACCAATGAAGAGGTGTGTTGGAAAAAAAAAAGACTGTTTGTTTTTCTAGTTTGCAGTCCCAGTGGTAGCCTAGCAGGGAATGCATTTGTTTTAGGCTGACAGTTTCTACTCAGGGTATGTACGCTGATAGTAATCTAACCTCAGAGAAACAGCTACTGTCACCACAAAGATGTCAACATCGTGGCATTGTCTGCAATTACCGCTCCAAGAGTCGCTGGTGAGGTTTGGTAAACAGCAGAGAGCAGGCCAGTCTTTTCTCAGGAGACCAATTCCCTTTTGTCTCATGACCTGCCGCCTCCTTAGCTGGCTGTATCATCGAGACAAATCTTCTGCTCTATTAGGGTTTCCTGAGGAATTATTTAATCCTTTTTACGGGGACTATTTCCCCCATCCATGAGCAAAATAAATAAAAGTGCATCTGTTTTATAATCTTGCTTTCTACTACCACAAAAATGAAAAGTCTTTCTCTGGGATCTGCCGTATTTTCTTTTTGTCAGCAATGTACTAGGAAGAAAAATTCATGTTTGACTAAATTATAAAACCAAGACTGAATTAAGTCAGAACACGGAAGTCAATGTTCACAAGGTTCATAATTGTTTGAGCAGAAGATTGCAGCACAGTTATCTAGGTTTAGTTCTTTACTGTGATACTGAGTAGCTCACAGGGAAGCACAAGGGGAAGACTCAACCCGTCAGTCACACCACACCAATCTCTGAGCAAAGGAAATATTTTGTTAACATCTTACTCAAAACCAGCACTGTTTTAGCTGTGCAGCGGCTCACTGTGTACGTATCCAATCAAGCTCATCTTTAAGGTTAGCTTAGTGGCAATTATTTCAGGATGAATTTCTTCCACTCTTTTTCAAGCAACATTGTTTGGAACATGTCCTTCAAGCTCCAACACCCATTCTATTTGTTTGTGACAGCCATCTATAAGATACTGAAAAACAACAGCTTGACAATACTGTGAAAGTTGAGCTTCCTTTCACACATCCTGTCATCCCCTGATCGTTTTTAACTTGCTATTTAGATGTGACAAACACAACTCTGAATATATATATGTAAAATGATTCCAAATGTTATGCTCAGTGTGACTATTGGATATCCAGAGCATCTGCTTCAACCCCTTCACTTGTACAATTTTGGGAAATCCCACGTAGTATGAAAGGGAAAGCTATATAGGAAAGTGCTGTATATTTAAAAGGGCAATACAGTAAAAGTTTCACTTTAAAATATTTTCTATTTGAAATTCTTTTTTAATATTACAGAGATGATATTTCTCTTGTCTTTTAACCCTCCAGCAGTGTTTGGGGTTGCAGGAGCAGCAGCATCTTGATCGGTGTTCATGCTGGCAGCAGTATTTGAAGCTGAGCCTGTTCTGTAAATAGAGCACCCTATGACAATTGCCTTGTGATCACCAAGTGTGTTTCTGCCTATCTGATTCTCAGGACCCTGTCCTTCCATATGAAAGGCTACATCTGTACATTTAAGTGAAGCATGAACAATCGGACCACAACTCTTTAACTCCTAAAACTCCATACTAACATTTATTCTCCTTAAGAGAATAAAAAATATGTTAGCTTCATAGTTATTCATATAATTTCATTTAATTCCTTGGAACATCCTGATTATTATCTCACTTGCTCCTTCTGGCAATTGCTAAAGTTTCTTTGTCTTCTGCTGACAATTCATAAATCCCATGTTCCATACTCTCCAGACCGTTGATTCCGGGTGCACTAACGTGGCTGGCAGTGACCAGCAAGGGCTCTCCTGCCGGGCGGGTATTTAGAACAACACTTCCCTCTGCCGGACCTGCGGGCGCTCACACTCTGCCTGCCCCGAGGGACCTGCACGCCTCCCTCTGCCTCGCTCCGACCAGAACCCTGCTCCTCCCAGACTGCGCGGGACAATGCGAAACTAGCAAAGCTCAAAATCATTCATCTTATGGATAGGATAATCATAAAAAAATCATCGGATATCAACTGGACAGGAATATCAGTATACTTTCTTCTCAAGAAGTATACTATCTCAAAGCCATACATATGTGAAAACTGGGAGTCTCAGGGTCTGACATTTCATATTCCTTCCAAAACCCTGACAGCTTTGTGCCAGATGAAATTAGAACAATATTTAAAAATACTTTATATCTAAATCATCAGGCATTCATTTCTCTCTAGTGTGTAAATATATAGGGCCATGCAGAAAAAAAAAAATTAAAAAGGACGGTTAAGAAGAATCACCTGCACCTCTTGTGACTCTGTGAAAACTAAGATGGTGCTACAGTGAATTTCAATTGAGTGCCACACTTCCTACCTGGCCATCTGTTCCAAACTGCTTGCAATAACCAGAGTATGACATTTTACAGGGGGGTTGATGGAAGCTACTATATTCAGATACAGCTGTCTTGCTGTATCTGTCATTCAGTGGTTGCAATATTGTCCTCAGGTGATGGTGGGTGTTAGAAGGAAGGGGAGAGAGAGCTGCAAAGATATATGAGTAAGTCTGTGCTTAATTCTTGCCCTTCACAAGGACAGGAACTGGTCCCAGTGCAGTACTACACGTGCTCCTTACTCGTTTGTAAGAACACCACTGAAAAACATAATTAAGCATTTTACTGAACAAAGATTCTGTTCACATACTCTGCTGAATGAAGGCTTTTAGTGGACTTCAAAACATAGGAAGAAGATGAATAAGCTGAAGACAGAAGGGGTGTAGAAAATACAGATATAATTCTAAAACAAAATTCCCCATTAGTGAAATTTACTTTGAAAAGGCAGACAGAGAGACAGAGACTTCTTCTGTTCCACAGAAGAAATGTCAAAAGATTGAATCAAGGTGGTGCTCACTGTTAAAAGATAGAACAGGTAAGAGTGCTGAAAGCCATAATGAGGTTAATTGGAATAAGCCACCATTATAAAACAGGAAATAGAAAGGTGGTTCTTGATCTGTGTTCAAAACAAAGCCTGTGCTAAGCACACAGAAGGTCTAGCTAGAAAATATCATATGAGAAATATTTCACGTGGAAAAAAATGCTTTCAAAGAATTTGGAGAACAAATCGAGGGCTTGAATAAAGAAACCAGAACGTGAGGATTAAGGAGGCATTCTGAGTAACAACAAAAGGGAAAGGAAATAAAAAAGCAAACTCAACTGCATGAGGTGGCATAAGCAATGCTTTTCTAAGCAGGTAGTTTTCCAGTCATTGCTTTGTTTTTTCATTCACTCTGTTGTGTCAATGGTGTTGAATTTTTGCCTGCTGGTGATCCTTGCATCTTGTTGATTATTTGTAAAGTCTCTGTCTGAGACTTTCCAAGGAATTTCTAAGGTGGACGCCAAGTAGACAGCATAAGATGAGTATTTGTCTTCCAAGATCTTTCAACACAAAATAAATGTTTGTTGGCACTAGCAGCCATATAGGCATTATCAGCTCACATTTGACACTTAATACTGCATTACTAATCATTGCTGTATGTCTGCTAGAATGCTACTGACAAATAATAAAAAATTAGTGCCTTAGTATTCAAATACCATTCACTCCTATTGCTCAAAAAATGCTTTGACTGCATTGTACAATTCTAGTATTGCAAGTACAAGTCATAAAAAATGCAATTAAGAATCTAGCACTTGAAACACTACATGACATAATTTTCTGCAGGAATACACTCCAATGTATTCTTAAGCAGATCCTGGTTTCCCTCAACTATCCTAGGCCTCTTTCACTTATACTATCTTATTTTTTACATTTCATTCACCTTGCAAAGGGGTGAGAAATTTACACCTGGTAAATATTCCATAAATGCCTAGTTCTGTTTGCTCAGCACTCTTGCAAAGTCTTGAATTTCTTGAATTCAGCACTTGTCTGGGGGCAACTTTATGCTTGCTAGAAATCAGAAGTCCTCCAGTAGGGAACTCCTGACTGTGTTGTTTTATGTCATCACTGTTCCTTTACTTGTTAAGCCTCAGACATGCAGCCCTGATTTCAACTTGGACAGCCCAAGAGGGTCACTCCCTTCAGGTTTTCTCTTGTTGCTGACTATAATCCCCAGCTAATTTTTCATCAGAAGCTGCTGCTGCCTCAGATCTGCAGACTGGTTTAGTGTGATGTTGCTCCCCACCTTGGGGTTTTCCAAATTAAGTGGATCAGTTAAACACTTTTTGTTACAAGGTTTCACTTTGCATCATTTTGAAACATTCCATTTGGGATCCACCAGTATAGGCTTTTCCCATTTAACTTGCCCTTACAAAAAGCCAGTATCTGCTCCTCACCTTGCAGCCTCAGATGCTCAGGGAAGCTGTTAGATCAGAATACCTAAGGCAAATTATTTTTCTTTCAGCACACATTCAATTTGGATCATCTCCTCATTCCCTTCAGTCTTCTTTCTGAATGTGTATTTTGAGGTTGTTCAGTGATTTATCTGAAAAAAATATTCCCAATATCCTTTCAGAGAGTGTACACATCAGTTCTCTACTATTTGAAGCCTGTGCCAGAAAAAATGTTGCAGAATCACTTTCTGCTGACTTGAGGAACCCATAAGAAAAAAGTGTCTCTGCTACATCTCAACAGAAGCTTGCTTTATGTTTTCTACAGAACATGGGAAAAATAAGACAAGAAGGTCTATTATACCAAAATATCTTTACCTCAGTTCAAATACAAGGAAGGTACCTCTGCAATTTGTCAGAAAATGCTTCCATTGTCATATCCTCTTTCATTTTTATTAATGGCGTGATTCTACAGGGGGAAAAAGCTAATTTTGTCCACAAACCCTCACAACATAAAAATATTTAATTTTTTAATGAAGTCAAAGATATATAGACACAATATAAGATCAGCATTGATGGTATTAAAAATATCCAAATAATAAATTAATTATTTGTGGATAGTGCTAAGAAATGCTAGAGCTTTCCAACACCTGCTTCACTCTGCAGTTGCATTCAATTTTCTTTCTCAAACTTTCATTAAAAATGTATGAGGTCATTTAAAATTGGAGTCCTCTCAGCACCTTCTAAGATTAGATCTTTAGAGGCAATAAAGCAAGTATAATCTGAATTCCAGGATCACATTAATTGGCCATTATGCCTTTTTTTAAACAGTGCCAAGCTTATACAGTAACTACCATCTGATAAGCAAATTGTAACAGTGCAGCCTACCAGGAAAGAAAAGAAAAACTCATTATTTTTTAATGAGAATCAAAATAAATGCTTACAGCACAGACGGTTATGGGGAGTTCCTTGGCATATATTTGGAATGTGTAATCACAAAACTGTGTAGTCAGGTATGTGTCATACAGCTCACCCCAAATGACTGAAAAATCCTATGTATTTGTTTAATACTCCATACTCAGAGTAACATGGGAAATTCTCACTGAAGTATTTCCAGCTTCCTAGACTTCCCTTAAGCAATCCAGTGTGAGTCACACAGTGTGGGGGCAGAGTCACATCCTCTTCTCCAATCCAGATGATGGCAGGACTCAGCCTTTAGGAATAAAGCTGGGCTTGCAAGATATTTGGGCTGTACTTCTTAAACTGTATGATCCTACATTCTTTTCAAGATGGCACACTAATTCCTCATCTCCTCAAATAAGGATTTGCAGAAGACAAGATTCACGCTCTTTCTTGAGCAGGGCTTGCAGCCACACCACGGCAGATGTGGAGTGGCAGCAGGGCCATGGGCTGGGGGTAAGGATGGTCCCTCCCACCCGAGAGACTCCAAATTGTCCATGGCTGAGAGGTGTGGGGGTGTCCTGCCTAAGCCACTGCACAGGCACCAGTACAGGACCCCGAGCTGCTGCACACACCAGCCTGCCTTTCTGTGCTTCTGCTTGAAAAGCAGGGCTTGAAAAGCATAGCTGTGCAATTCTCAGGGAGCAAAGCAGTAGAGGAAGACACTAAGAAGATGAATTGTGAGCAGAGATTATCTCATCTGCTGTCCAGTTGATTTTGTAATGAGAAAAATAGGCTTTTGTCCATTTCTTGTTAGCAAACAAGTCTGTGACAGACTTGTATGTCCCATCAATAATTAAATGGGTTTTTTTTTGTTGACAAAAAAAATCTTTAGTGCCTTAAATTCATATAAAAAGGAAATTACCACACATACCTGCCTTTTGGAACTGCTATATATAATGTTTTATTTTTATGACTTGTATAATACCACTTTGGAAAGTATTGGCTATATGCCAAGGGGAAGCTGATTTAGATTTTATGTTTTACATCTCTACTGTGATTTGACCAAGATACAGGTTTATTAGAGTCCTATCTACTGCAGCTAGGGCAGAAAACTCTGATGGACAAAACACAGCTGAACTCAGCTGATTTTTTTATGGGCTGTTAATAGTGTACTTGGGCACCCAAATTCTGCCAAGTAATTTTGTCCTCTTCAATTGAACTGCTTCACTAATCAGTTTTGAAGTGTAGAAACTCCTGACCTCCTTTCATATTAAAAAAAATGAAAAAAAAGATGGAGCTTGATTATATGAAAAGAAATTAGACTAAAAATGCACTAATTCTTGCTTCTAATGAACGGGAATATCTGAAGCTGCCATGGTAGACTTCTATCAGAAATTGAGGAGGCATTATTAAGCAGTTACAAAATGAGTGAGATGCTTCCAAACTGAACCTCAGTACAAGATGCTTGGGGTCCTTAAAAAAGCTCAGGAAAGTTAAATTTGGGTGATGGCAAAGTTACTTTTAAAATACAGAAATAGATAACTTTTTTATGTATGAAAGATAAATCTAGAAAAACAAATGCCTCACCACACCTAAATTTATTACTTTAGCTGAGCCCTGGGTTTCAGGACTGATGTAAGTTTATGAAAACTGTTGAATGCTGTATTCATCAGACAACGTATTTAATCATTAGGGTCAGTGTTCCTGTTTTCCCTGCTGTGCCAGAACTGGAAAATTATTTTAAGTTAGTGATCTTTGAAACAGAAGTTTTGGACCTACATACTGCTCAAAGTGCAGGAAGGCTGGACTGCTTACTCAGTTTGTCTAACACTGATGAGACAGGGCTCCTTCAGGAACATCTGACTGATATGCAAGGTGAGGATTTACTCCTTAATGCACAAAATACCATTACATTAAAAAAAAAATGTCCTTTTGGGGGAAGAATTTGAACAATTGCTACTGCACATAGGTGGCAACTACAATTTTCATAGCTGTCCACAACTAGAGCAGACTTTGATTGTTGCAGATGTTGGACCTCTTATATGGTTTTCCTATTACTTCTGTTGAAATTGAAACCAAAACTGTTGCACCAGAGGCTACAGAATTGTAACTAAATGAACAGACACTGCTGTCTTTGCCAGGTTAGTCAAACTGCAGTGGATCCCATTAACTCACATGCTCAAAAGATTCTGTAACACCTACAAGAGTCACAGTCTTGCAAGAGAGGAAATGTCGGTGCCAGCTGGAGCAGACAGGACTCAAAACCTCCCGCACTCCAGCAGACCATCTCTGCTGCTCTGGGGAGCACTGAGCAGCACTGAGGGGAAGAACTCAAACAGGGCTTGTTTCATCATCTGCGGGTGCACCAGGAGAACCTAACCAACATCCCTTCAGCTCTCTGTATCATGAGGAGACAGGAGGATGCACAAGCCTGGGGAGTATCACAGTTCATGGACTACCCCCTGACATCTGCTTTGTACATAAGTCTCTGAAAAACACATACTTCAATGGAACAAAAGGCCAATAGTAGGCTGAAGTTTCTTTTTCTCCCCTTTTTAAGCTCCTCATGACACAGCAGAGGTTGGGATCTGCTGCCCTCCAGTGCATGCTTGCAAATGTCCTCTCTGCCAGAGGACTGCATCTGGAGACCACGAGAATTCTCAAGAAGCATTAAAAAAAAAAAAGTGTTATTTTTTGGTGTGTGTCTTATTTAGGATCTAAAATAATTGCTGGGACTTGTTTCTTAATTTTGCTGTATTGTTCTGGCCTTGTCAGAGTATTTCTACATCCAAATAGAGTGTTCTAGTTTGTTCCATGAAATTGGTTCCCTTCAATCAGCTCTTACTCTTTCATTTTCTATGAATATACACAATGATTATATAGATAACACAATACATATGGTAATGATATGCAAATAGTGTATATATCCCATTTTATATCTGCATTCTGCCTGTAATTGTTATCTTTGTGATTCTTACTGACATATCAGAGAACTTTCTAGTATCCACATTCAAAGGAAGCAATGAAGACTTGCTATAGAAACTATTTTCTCACTGGCTTGTACAGTTCTTTCAAAAATATTTGTCTATATTATTGAACATCTTTGAGCAGGAAATGTATTTGACACTGTGTCATGCCAGGCCCTTGTAAAATCTGATTTGTGGGTTCTTTCAGCTCTGCAGAATCATAATGGGACTTAGCATAAAAAATTAATTTGAGTGGTACGGCCTTTCTCTTAAACAATGATGTGCAATGATGTAAACAATCATTACAATGGTGTTGATATTAAGGCAAACCAGTTCTACAAAGATTTATTAAGAGCAGGAAAAGTAAGCTGTAAAGACATTGCAAATATGAGAGGTTTATTAAAGGGAACTTTTTCATTTACAAATTGAGTAAATGAAAAAGTCTCCATTCTGATTGTGAAGGGGAACCTTAAAAATGCAGATTCTGTGAGTTTATTTAATACCTTAAGAAATCTGGAAAATTTCATTCTTCTCCTTATAAGTGATAAACTTAGGCATGAGATAATTTCTTACGATTTTGACACTTTATTCCCTCCAGAAAGGCCAAAACCCAAGACAGGTAACCAGTTAGCTGAGTTTTCCCAAGAAAGCGCCAAGTTTTATGATGTTTGGGAGCTGCTACGTACATCTGTGTGTAGTTCCAAAACGTACCGGGGAGGGAGAGACATTTCTAAGCCTTGGTTCTGTCCCGTCTCTGCTCCGCATTGCGCGCACTCCTCTCGCCCTCAGCAGCTCCTCACCCGCGGCGGGACGGGCGGACCCGGCCTCGGGCTGGGGGTCGGGCGCTCTCCGGCCCTCGGGGCGGCGGGACGGGCGGGACGGGCGCTCTCCGGCCCTCGGACTGGAGGAGCGGGAGGGACGGGCGCTCTCCGCCCCTCAGGGCGGCGGGACGGGCGGCCCCGCCCCATCGGCAGCGACCGCGGCGGCGGCGGAGGCGGTGTCGGGGTGGTGAGTGTGGCGAGTGTGGCGGAGCCGGCCGGGGCCGAGGCGCTGCTCTCTGCCCGGCGCCTGCCGGGAGGCGGCTCCCAGCCCGAGCTCGGGGTGGCCGCGTTTGTTGTCCCGCAGAGCTGCCGGGCCCGGCCCGGGGAAGCCCGGCTCTGCCCGAGGGGCCTGTGGGTGCGGGCGGGCGGCCTCGGTGCCCGGCAGGTTCCGGCCGCCCCAGCCCCTGCTGCAGGTTGCAAACACGTGTGGGTGGGAGCGTGAGCGCAACACAGAGTGGCTGCATGGTAGAGCTGCTCTACGAGAGGGGAAAAAAAAAAGTAAGAAAAAACCCCACAGCCTCGTCCCGCTCCTTAGCCGTATGGTACAGTTTATTTCTCCGCGCACAATTTGCTCCATTCCTTGTAGATTATGGAAGTAGAAGTGACAAAATGTTGACTGCTGTGATAAATCTTCCTCATACAGAAGGTTTTAAGTTTTAAATTTTAAGTTCAGTGCCTTTGCCCAACTTCCCTGAGTACAGTGATTTTGGCAACACTTCTAAGCCATCTATTGCATATAGGTGGTAGGAAAAAAAGTCCTGGAGAGCCCTCCACTGGTAAGATGGCACCTTTTCTTTCTCCAGGGCTTTCATCCTCTAGACAATAAGAAGAGGCAGTCCTTCAAAGTCTTGGCAGCATTTAGCTGAGGTATAACATTTTCCAGATTTGAGTATCCTCAAAATATTAAGCCCAGTACAAAGATAACGTTTGTATTTGCATTATGACATTACTGTGGCGGCAGACAGGCTTTCAGTGCTTGTAGCAATGTTTGTCCCTGGGGATCCACAGTAAAATGAAACTATTTGTTATGTGAAGGATCAAGAGCATTTTGCCTTCTGTTTCAAAGGAGAAAAATAAATTCATTACAAAATTGTAACTTTTCAAAAATGCCCCAGAGGTTCAGCAGCATCCCAAGGTCAGGGTACTGTATGACCATGAGGCTGGGCAGCTGTGAAGGGAGCAGAAGAGCCTACAACTCAGAGATTGTATCTATGCTGGAACAGTTAAAAAGCACAGCATGAACTAAATGATTGTTAGTGCACAGATGTATTAATCTATTTCACATGACCAAGTCCAATTATATCTTCCAGTCTAATTTAAGTACCAAACCTGTGTTTCAACCCAATTAGCAACCAGAGTGTTGCTACCAGTTGCACTAAAAACATTTACAGCACTGATCTTTCTGTAAGCCTTGCTTATTTCTCAATCCTCTAAAAATATAGAAAGCTGTAGGAGTAGTAATTTGTTATCCCTTTTCCTCTAACATGTTAATTTTCCTGTTTTCTCTATGGATATGCAAGCCTGAATTCCAGGAGGACTCACTACATGAATGCTTCAGAGCACTGAAAATTAGAATGGGATGAAAATAATTCCTAATTTAATTTTTGGGTTTAGCAGACATGACTCTTGGCCAAAATGCTAATGTCTGATTCCAAGATTGAAAAAAGAAACATTAATAAGACTAAGAAAGAAATTAATATTACCTTTTAATTCCCCCACAAAGATCAGTGCATTTTCTGTGTTTGAAGAACCTTACAAATTTTGAAGAGGGTTGAAATGGAGTTAGCAGTAATTCGCTAGCTGCCTGGCATTGTGTAACTTCCCTGATTGGGCAGAAACTTTGTATCCCAATGATAAAAGCTTAGGATAATAGAAACCATCTCATTGATGTGTTTTATACATACTTGGCTGTGCTAAAACATATATGGGGGTAATAATTGAGAGTGCATTCATCATAAAAGTAACAGGAAATAATTCTGTTGAGCCTGTGGTGTGTCTTAACATGTCATGTAAAATTATACTGGGAATGTGTGTGTTTGGAAAAAAAAAGAGTAGGAGGAGGCCTTGCTTTTACTTTTTTTTTTTTTAAGATCAGTGTGTGGGAGTGTATGTGGTTATGTTAAGGAGGCCTTTCCCTTTACATCCTTAAAGTCTAAGTGGAGGTACTCAGTTACAGATCAGAAAAGAGGCATTTTTAGAAATAAAAGAAGTCATAAAAGTACTTTATAGGAGGCTTTTTCATTTAATGCCCAGTAGTCTTGTCTCTTGAGTCTGAACAAATGCTGTTCAGTTTTCACTGGAAAAGTGTCACAAAGATAGAAACAGTGGGAGAAGTGTTACATGCCAGTGCCCGTTCTTACTGAGGCTGTTCAGCAAAGTCATTTCCATTATGTTCCTCATAAAGTTTTCACAGTTTCTACATTTCTGTGGTGTTAAAGGTAGACATAATTTTTTTCTTCATGTATTTTAGGCACTTGCAGAGATTGACCACACCTCAGTTAACACAGGTCTGCTGCTGCTCGTGCAGTGTGGTGGTTTTGTGTGATTGCCTCGTGTCAGATAATGTTTCTGGTTTTTGTGCACCATGGCACTAATGCTGGGAATATTTACAACTGTCAGCAATATTTCTCACTTGCAAGTTAGTTCTGCATGTAAGGCTTGCATGTTTTTTGTTTAAGTTTTATATTTCTCAATACAAAATGAAACAGGCAAAGGTATGCATGTTTGTCTCTCTGCACTAACAACTGCAAGTGTTCACAGTGGGCTGCAAGAGTTGTGCTCTCTTTGGCCTGACCCTGGGGAATAGCACCAATGTCATGGTTATGTTTTAAGATAGCATCAGTATGTTACACAAGTAGTTTTTGTAACCTTACACAAGGGGAGCAATAGAGACCTTAATAATATTTTTGATTTTGCATAGTTATTCTCAAAGATAATCTTGAATGTGCTAAGTGATATTACTAGAAATCACTTGAAATGGATTTTCTGGGTTTTTTTTAAAGCACATGTATTTCTTCTGTGTCTTTAAGAGTATCTGATGACTAGTGTCAAAGATTTTCTTGCTGTTTACTTTTATTAGTCCTCAGACTAGCAGAGTTTCTTCTTGTAAATGAACATAAATTGTTTACTTGCAGATTGCTAAATGCAATGGGATTATGGGGCTATTCTGAAGGTCTAATTGGCCACAGCACAGTAGTGTGTGAGAAAGACCCTAATTTCAGAAGTGGAACTGAGTTTGTAGCACAGGAGTAAGAGAAGGGCAAAATCAGCATACTTTTGAAACTTATGCATTCAGGCATCTCTGACTGGCCTTTTCTATTAGTTAATAAGTGTAAAGGACACTTTCTTGTTGGACTAAAAGCATTCTTCTAATGAAAACATCATCTTTTACTGTGCTGTTGATTTACGTTTTATCACGAGGCTCGCATGTTATCGTTTTAAGAGGCAATGGCATTCCTTTGTTTCTAATACAAATAGTATGTTTTTTCTTTTTTTGCTCTCTTCCTCTTCTCAGGTAGCAAAGCCAGGGGGGAAACAGAAGTTATGTACCCTTTAATGAGCAAATGATGGAAAACAAAGTTAATAATTATTCTGCTGTGGCTACAGTGTTTCTGACATTAGATTTTGTGGGTTCCATGTGTCTAACACATTTCAGTCATTGTGGCAATGTAATCTAAAATATATGTTTTAAAGTGTCTTCTGGAAATAGTTGCACGAAGTACCAGTTTTTATTTCTTTTTTGATAGTTATTAATTAACAGGACACATTTTCTCCAGTCTGTGAGTGATGTTACTCTACACAAAGTGCCTTTTCTAGCTGTTTTCAGCTGTGGGAGATATTTAATGTTTGCCAAGTCACTGTGACAAAACTTATTGTAGTTACATAAAGTTCATAGGCCTCCCTCTCCAGTGTGACTGGTCATCTTAATTATCCTGATTTCAGCATACCTGATTTGAAACACTTGGAAATGGAGACGAGTTTTAAAGATGTGTAAGTTTTAAAAAATTAGCTCTTTTTCTATTCTATATTAGCAATTTTAATAGCAATTTTTATTACACAAACATATTTTCACAAGAATTCTAACAGAGACATTGAAGCTTGAATTGCATTTAGTCTTACCTATTATTCAAAGAAAAGAAAGATCAATGTTTTCAAATAAAGGAAACCTTCCTTTGAGATGACACTCTGAAACATTTTTCAGCCCTGTCAATTAGAGAGTTTCATCCTCTATGCTTACATCTGTGACCAGGTAATCATTTAGCAGCACTTACTTAGCTGAAACAAAATCACTGGGGGAAGAGGAGCGGATCTTATCTTAAAATTGCTTAGTGGTGTGGAGGAACTCCTTCCTAGAATCTGTGAGTTTTTATTTATTATGCAGGCATGTTTCTTGCTTCACGAAACTTCTGTTGCCGTGGCATTAAGCTAAGAACAGATTTGCTTTCCAGATCCATCAAACATTCCACCTCTGCAGTAAGTATTCCTTCAGCTCCACAGAGAAAATATTTCATATTTCATGCAATGTTTTAGAGATGCACTAGTGGATTTAGATAATGATGAATGAGAATTTAGGACGTTTTTTGTATTTTCTTGTCAGTCTGAATTCAAGCTATTATGGAAGCTTTAATGAGAGAACGTGTCTATAATTCTGTGTAATTACCGAATTCAGCTGGCAATGGTATATTTGAGAGCATGAAGGAGGGTTTTCATGCTGAATCCAACAATATCTTACTTTGTCCTTCTTAACAAAACCCTTCTGTCTGCATGTTTTGATCTTGCAGACAATGCCCTTCAGACACAAAAATACAAGACGAATTGAAGGCCTTGATAGCAATGTGTGGTAAGTAAGAGGAAAATATCTGCAAATTTCAGAAAATGTCCTTGGCTGATGTATTTTCTTTAAAAAAAAAAAAAATTATTGCTAATAATAAAATACATGGCAGTTGCTATTTCTGCTGGAATATATTTAGCACCTGTTTAGAAGCGGTGAATTAAATTCAATTAAAGTTATGATTAATTTTTATTTTTGTGCTTTAAATATTAGGCTTGGGCTTCTATTCATCTATTAAACCATGTAAGACAAGTATAACTCATGGGCATGGTAGTTGCTTTTCAAATTTAAATGTTAATTCTGTTGAATAATGTATTTCAATTACAGCTGATTTGTGTTTACCAACCAAGTCAGATTTTTTTAAAGCCATTATACTTGTTTTATAATAAACCCTTATACTTGTTTTATAATTTGGCTCATCATTTTAATACATCTTTTTCTAGGTATTAAATTGGTCTTACAGCAATATTGCCATCACTGATAAATATGGAATTTTCTTAGTTGGTGAAAAGACTATTTTGGGCTTACCTTAGTTGTATGTATGTGTTGCATTAGTTGTGTGTACATATACACAAGGTGTTTTGATTATTCAGCCTCAAGCTAATTTTTAGCAATTTGTATTTTTGACAGGACTGTGATGCTATGTGGGAAGTGTTATGATGGGGAGAGGGTTGTTTTGTTTTGTTTTTTAAATCTTGTTAACATTTCAGTAGGGAGGAAAGAGTAAAATGTAAAGCTGACCTGTGAAGGGAAGAAGGAAAAATTGTTCAAGGATCCTGCAGGCTATTAGAAACAGTTAATAGGCAGCCTGAAACAGTCTGTTGCCTAAAATTACTTAAAAAAATTATAGCAGTCTGAGGTGACTGTGTAGTTTAAATGACACCTTAAACTGACTGAGTTTAATCTTTAGGAGATTTAATGTGCCTGGTATTCAATTTCTGCACATATCCAGAGTAACTATGTGCTTGTATATCTGCACATCTGAGCACACTTCTACCAGAAATGTTATTCTGTGGATGCAGAACATCAATCTTTTCTTGGATGCCCTCTGACTTGTGTGACCATTTACATTATTTCAGCCCTCAGCTCTCCATTCTACTTAAACCTGTTCCCATTGCTGTAAATTTGGCAAACTGAAATACTTTTCTAGTGCTAATGAATAAAAAGATAATTTTATCTGTTATGTTAACTTTAAGATGCTTTTCCTTCCAGGGTTGAATTTACAAAGGTGGCAGCAGATCCCTCAATAGTTAATCTTGGTCAAGGCCTTCCTGATATATCCCCTCCCAGCTACGTTAAAGAAGAGCTGGCAAAGGTTGCAGCAGTTGACAGACTGAACCAGTACACCCGAGGCTTTGTAAGTGTTGTGGAACTCCAGGACCCAGGTTCAGTGGAAAATGTGCCAGAGGGGAAAAAATGAGGTTAAATTAGTTTTATCTATAGATCATAGATATGTCCCAAATTAAGTTCACCTAGTAGCCTTATCTGTTACTAATGGACTTCCTCTATGTAGGCTTCTTTGAGGCAGAATCCTTCAGCAAGAGCAGAATGGTAGAGCAGGTCTGGGAGGTCTCTGAGGAGCTGATTCAGTTTGAAGAGTCTAGGTTATACATTTGCCTCTGACTTTGGTCAGTGGGAACATGAATCAGACAGTACAATGGGAGAATGAGAAAGAAATACTTGATACCACTTGAGACAGCACCTCTAGGATCAAGAAGACATTCACCAACAGAACTTAGTAGGTTTCAGTGGAGACGAGGAAGGGATGAAAACAGGAAGTTTTGCCCCTATAATTTATTTATTACACATTCTGAAGCTCACTTGTAGAGTTTCTGTCTTGAGCTGGGTGTGAGTATATGGCATTTATCACTGTCCAAGGCAGGGTATTCCAGGGGACTGTTACTGTTTTGGTATGACCAGTTCGTTGTTTGGTTTGTCTGTCTTCTGTTTTGTGACAAGTTATATTGCCCAAATAAGAATCATGTGCCAGGACTGCTACAAGACCCTAAGGAGTCTATCAAGTATTTTTCTAGCTGACCATGTTTCTGCCCCATGCAACAGGGCCAGAAAAGCATTGGATAGGCCAGTGGTCCAGAAACTGTGTTGGTAGTTATGGTATCACTGTGTGCATATTCCAACATAACTTTTTGCCTCTTCTCTGAGAGTCTGCATGCATTAGGTTTGGGATGTGACTATATGAATAACTATTTTGATCACAAATGCTATTTATCAGCAATATATAAATACAATTAAAAGATTTTCCTCGCACCAAATACTTTTAGTTGAAAGATAAGAAAGGAAACAGAAGGAGCTGAAAGAGACTCAAAAAGAGCTGAGGGTAAATTAGTGTCAGAGTATTCCCTTCTCTCCTTCTGTCTCTTGTCCTAGCTAGGCTATAGGCAATCTGGACCCACTCTGAGATGTGATAATATGAAAGAAATTAAAAAGCACCAGACAGAAAAAGAGTTTCCAAGTAGATACAGATAAATTGAAAACAAGCTTTTCTTTCCTAGTATGCAAAAAGTTTAAACCCTGTTACCTGTTAACAGCTATTAACACTGAGGGCTAATGTTGTATTTTTCTATTTCAAAATGTCATCGTTTGATACACATAGTAAAAACCCCAAACACAGGCTTTATACATTGTCAGGCACACTCCAATCTGTTACTTTCTTTTTGTTTTGAACAGGGACATCCATCACTGGTGAAAGCCTTGTCTCAAGTCTATGAGAAAGTTTGTGGAAGAAAGATTGATCCTCTCACAGATATCCTGGTGACTGTGGGAGCTTATGGATCCCTCTTTAGTACAATACAGGCACTAATTGAAGAGGGAGATGAAGTAAGTTTTTACTGGAAATATTCACATGTACTCACAGACATGAATGTCTTTCCCTTTTTCTTATTTGTCTACTTCTAAATATAAATTAATGTTGGGGCTTCTTTCTGTCCCTATTGGTTTGATTTTTTACAGTTGTACATCTGACTTACAGTTTCAGAAGCTGTGGTTAGGAGACTATCCTTTGGATATCTTCCTATCACTCATCAATTTTACAATCACCTTTTTTCACACTTGTAGTATCTGTGGCAGTTTCTTTATCACTGTTACTGTTAGGTGACACAAAACACACTGATTTCTTATTTGAGAAAGCATGTGGGATGTCTGCAACAGACAGCTAAGGGTGGCACAAAGAATTATTGGTGTTTGGGTAACCATTGTGTATGAGGTGCATGGTGGCAGCGTAGGTAGCAGAAAAGTTTGTTAGTTACCATACTAGCTGTGATGACTCAGCTCTTCACTATTACTGATGTCTGCCTTTTTGAGCCAATGATATAAAAAGTCATTTTACTGGAATATTTCTATCCATAGTGGACAAAACCTTTTTGTATTGTTGTATATTTTGCTTTCAGTGTTTCATTTGTTTCACTGGTATATTGTATTCTCAACTTGCTTTTCTGTTGCTCTAATAGTCCCTTCTCTTTTGTTTGGAATAGTTCTGTTATGCACAGTAAACTCTTTGTTTCTGACACTGATGATTGTCATTTCAGGTAATAATAATAGAGCCATTTTATGACTGTTATGAGCCAATGGTAAAGATGGCGGGTGCAAAGCCTGTTTTTATCCCACTAAGATGTGTGAGTAACTTTTAAAAATTACTAATTATATAAAGCTTCTCATCCATGTTCAATACAGTTTGATGAACACCTATAGGATGCTTTTCTGTATAATTTTTTGTAATATCAAATTACATAAAAATGAGATAGATTGCTAGAGTGTAAGTCTGAGACTTGATAATCCAAAAGAGAATATTTTATTACTGTTGGAGAAGGTGCGACAATGTTTCTTATTTGCTTTAATTTGTGCATTCTGAAAGCTGATTAAAACTGCTTTCTTCAGTTTTTAGTGCAAATTATGGAAGGGGGATCCATGTATCAGTGCAATTTCTCTGTCAGTTGGTTTTCAAAAGGTTTGGTTCCTGATCCCTGCAGCAATTCCTACAATGACAGAATACAGTTTCTTTTCCAAAGTATGCTTGCTAAATAAAGACTGATCATGTAGTAGATGTGTTTGCTATACATACAAGAATTACTGTTTCCTTTATTGTTAAATAGGCTATGGGTTAATTGTCAAATTGGTACTGCTGGCATTATGCCACAGCCTGCAAGGATTGTTCTGTATGCCAGCTGTGCCTTGTGCAGCTGGCAGCCTTGCACGGGAAGGGCTGGGGGCCTCTTTGGGCAGCACTGTTGCAGGAACACCATGAAACCAGAAAAACACAGAGTGACAAGACCTCCAGGACTGTAGTGGGAGTAGGTGAGACTGTTCCTCTGGAAGTCCATCTTCTAGGGATGTTTCAAATGACAGGGCACCTCCAAGCATTTTCTGTTTCACACCCTTGTTTTGGTCTGGCCCTCTCCCAGTCATTGCAGCTGTCACAAGGGTAGTGTGACCATGCTGCATGCTCCCTGTTCCAACTGGCCCAAACTTCTTAACCATTGGTAATACCTTGGGGATACTTGTGTTGGGTAGTATATAAACTCTAAAGACTCAGTAGTACAGATTTTTATCTCTTTGGCCATTTTCATGAGTTTAAGGAGGAGGAAAAGACCTTGAATGGTGATCAGTCTTTTCAGTCAAGCAAGCACACATTTGCTCTACTGTCTGGCAAGTCTGTAAACTCTCCTGCCATGTGACTGGGGTTTACACACTAATAATCAGCATGTGTGCAACAAGATCCTGGAAACCAGTTCCTGCAGGGGCTTTAAGACAGACAGTGGCCAGAGGAGGACAGCCACTGTCACAATCGTTTACCTGTTCCTAGAACAACCTTCTCTTAGGTGAGCAAGACAGATTGGATAGGTTGTCACATATGGCTATGAAAGTATTGGAGAGTGATAAGTTGAGCAGCTCTCTTTAGGCTGCAACTTGTATTAAAGTCACATATAAATTTATTGTGGTTTTGGCTTTTGTGTTTTGTTTTGGTTTTTTTAGAAAAATGATGGAAACTCTGCATCTAGTGCTGATTGGATCTTAGATCCTGCTGAACTTGCAAATAAATTTAATTCCAAAACAAAAGCAATTATTCTGAATACCCCACACAACCCCATAGGCAAGGTAAGAGTGCTGCTTTAACACCACTTTAATTTCAAAGAATGCCTTAAATACTGTGATTAATATATTTTTCTTTACTTTTCCTGTATCCCAGGTTTTTACCCTGGAAGAGCTCCAAGTAATAGCTGATCTCTGTATTAAACATGACACCCTGTGCATCAGTGATGAGGTGTATGAATGGTTGGTGTATAAAGGGAATAAACACATTAAAATAGGTACTGATTTTTTGTGGCATCTTAGAAGCAGTTGTGGAATGATGCTATGAACTTGTCTCCCAAGGATAATGCTTGCTGGAAGAAGCTCATACTTCAGGCTTTGAAATTTTTCAATGTTTAGGCTCTAAGGAGGAGATCCCCTCTATTTTCTAAAAATTATTTTAAAGAATAATTTCCAAATAGAATTTCCAAAGCTTTTAAGTGGCTTTGGAGCAGATATCCATAGAAACCAGTGGGACTGATGCCTGTAATCATATCATCTTATGATCATATGAATTTGCCATCCTTATTCAGTTACTTTGTTGGCCATGACAAGTATAGCTGCTGTTACTGTATGTGTATTAGACAGTGCTTTTCTGAAGAACTAATAGAAGGAACGGGAATTAGAACTTCCTTCTCAAAGCTTTGTAGAGATAATAATGAGGGAAATGGACAATGAGGAACACAATTATTTTTGCTCCACTAATTAAAAAAAAAAACAACTAAAAATAAAAACTAAAAAATAGTATAAAGGTCGTTTTGGAGATAGTGCATGAGCACTGTCCCTCTGAAGCATGGAGACAGGGTTAAATACTGGACATTTACATTCACTTACAGTGCAGAAAGTCCTGCAAGTGCAGTATGAAAGCCTGTTAAATCTTCAGGTAGTGTTGCTATAGGGGTAAAGCACCATTGGGGTAAAGCACCATTGCAAGAACAAACCAGAAAAACAGATTATGATGCCAGGTTCTTGATCCTCTTGTTTTACTTGCTGCTGGTTTCACTGAAGTTAGTGGAATCACTCCCACTGCCTCAGAACAATTTAACCTAGTGCAGATTACTGAACTCCTTTGCCAGTTCTATAATAGCTACAGCTATGTATTTCTGTGAAAATTATTTTCTTTTTCTGGTGTCTGAGACAGCCAGTGACACTGAACTGGACAATAAAGTGGGTTGCAGTGCCTGAGTTAATGTTGTATATAGTACTATTACCAGGCATCAGAAATAATCTGTCCTGGGCTGAATGGGTAGCCTTAGATAATATTTTTCTTATGGATAATTGTGCATTTTTGCTGAGGATAATTCACATGTAGTTTTCAAACTGTACCTCTTATTTTCTGTCTCTTGTTTCTCCTTTCATTAATCCTTACCTTCTTTTCATGCTAAAAAGCACTGGCCCATATATCCTTTCTTATTTGTTACAATTGCTATAATTTTAGAATATTCTCATTGTTTGCTTAAGATGCTGCAGTGAGCATACAGCTCTGAGCTAGGGGCAGTGCAGTTGTTCAAATCACATGGAATATGTACCAAATTAATTTTATTTTATGTACAGCTACGTTGCCAGGTATGTGGGAAAGAACAGTAACTATAGGAAGTGCTGGGAAAACATACAGTGTAACTGGCTGGAAGGTAAGAAGAATCAATATAAATGAGTTAAATTATATAGAATGCATTTATTACTCTAAAAACACCTCTGTTTTTATGACCTGTGTTCTGAAAGTTTCTGGCAAATCTTCATGTCTCCAAAATGTGACAATACCATTCAGCTGGAGCAATTACTGATCTTTAACACCCATGTCTTAATTGTCTTCTTGTCTCTTACTTAAAAAACTCTTGTGAGCATAAATTACTAAAAAAACCACCACATTATGTTGTGTTCAAAGTCAAGAAAGATTCTTGGTGAAAACATGGATATTATGATATTTTAACTTACCAGTTTTCCCATCTTTACTTTTAAATATGTATCAGAAAGTTAAAAAAAAAATTAGCAACTCAATTCTTCATCACCTGTGTTCAAAGTGAACCACAGCATATATGATGCAGTAGTGAGCTTTTATTTTGTATTCAAACTGGCTTTGACACAGAACCTTAAGAGATGGAAAGGTTCTAAACCAATTTGAAATAACATTTCTAATAAATGTTCAGTTGGATTTCTAACCCTTGTTATATTAAGAGTTAAAAGTTTGCTCAGTGTCCTGAGAGATAGAGATAAGGGAAAATAGAACTGTTGTCTCAAATCTACCATTTTTAAAGGTATCATACACTAAGCTTTGTGTAAACCAGCTTTTTCTTAATAATTTATCAAAATAAATTCTTAAAATAGAAAAACTTGAGACATTGGCTAATTTTTAGTATTTCTTATCTTTTAGTAACAGCACTGCCCATAAGTATAATATATGCATCCTTTCCTCCCTTAGCTTGGTTGGTCCATTGGTCCTGAGTACCTGATCAAGCATTTGCAAGTTGTTCACCAAAATACACTATATACTTGTCCAACTCCATTGCAGGTAGGTACAGATGGGGCAAAGGAGATTGTTTTCTGGTGTAAGAAAGCTGTTGGCCTCATGTAATAAAACAGTAATCACAACAATGAATTTTTAGTTGTCAAGATACATATTCTAGGGTGTAAAAAGAGGAAACAAATTTGATCAGCTCACCAGAGATTAAAAAAAAGAAATCAGTCTTGCAGATTGTGTCATCTTGTACCTACAAACTGTGTGTTGCATAAAACGTGACAATCTTAATGGTATCCTAGCAAATATAAATGAAAGTTCTGTCTACTAGTGTCTAGTATTCTATGGCACATTATTATCAAACAATTAAATTTAACGTCAATTCAGATTGTAAACCCTTGTGTCCAGGACTCTGACTGCTGTGTATGATTAGTGCCTAGAAAAAGATTGGGTGTTTTTGGTGATGCCACAGCACAAAGTAACGAGCAGATTACAGATGTATCTTGTGTAATTTGTGTGGTGATTTGCTTAATATGGGCCAGGACTGAACAAAAATCCCCATGATTTCAGCAGGAAGTGGGAGTGTCTGTGAGAGTACTGAGTGTTAATGAGTACTTTGGACCTCATGTTTCCAGGAGGCTTTGGCACAAGCATTTTGGATGGACTACAAGCGCATGGATGACCCAGACTGCTATTTTTACTCCCTGTCTCGAGAGCTGGAGAGCAAGCGTGATCGGATGGCTCAGCTACTGAAAGAGGCTGGACTAAAGCCTGTCATTCCAGATGGAGGATACTTCATGATTGTTGATGTTTCCACCTTAAGTCAGTATAAAGTTTATTAAAGAGCATGTGGAAAGTAAATTTGGTTAATCAGAAAATTCAGCTTTGATTTTAAACTATATTCTTATCTCATATGCACACATATGTGTGCATAATGTTGTCAAGGGTACTAACTGGGATTGAAATTTTCAGTTTCACCTTAGCTGGTAAGGTAGATTTTATGAGCTTCAGCAAAGCATTTGTGATCCTAGCTTGTTGTCCATGTTTTGTAAAGGTTTGGCGAGTTTTTAGAGAGGATAAAGGATGTCGGTAAACCTTCTTATTTTAAAAATATCTATAATTATGAAAATATTTGAGAGCCAAGCACCTGGATAGCCTGAGTTCATACCATTTGTATTTTCCTCTTTCTGGTCTTTTTTCTGTTTGTTTCTTTGTTTTTCCTAATCTGAAGTCACATCCTAAAGGTTCTTTGAAGCATTCTGATCTCTAAACACTCTAAAATCCTACCAAAATTTACAAACCTTTTGAAAATTCAGGCTATGGTAGCTTCAGAGGAAGAATTCACACAGGGGAAGGGATTTTTTAGTTCTACATTTTTTCACTAACTGGTCTAAATGGCATTTGTCATTCAGACAGAAATGTTTAAACACAGAAAGATATCACAATTTAATCATGCGTCAGGAAGTTTTAGGTACCCCAGTTTCACAGATGAAAAAACTGCATTTTCAGGGATTATTGCTGCCCATGCAATAACTGCACTCTTCAGTACCCTCCATAGCCCTGATTGCCCAATAGCCCAGACTTCAGGACTTCTTGGAGTATTACATTGGAGGCTTTCTTCTAAGCTACATGTCTGAATTTGCTTTGGATGGAAAACAAGTGCTCAGATCACAAGGAAGGGTTCAATCTGTTGGCCTATTTTGCTTCTTAGAGTATAATTTTAAAATTATATGTTAAAATAAAACATATATCTTCATTCTTAAGTATTAACTGTAATAAAATGCTGTTAATGAGTGCCTTCCCACTGGAGTCTAGGAAATCTTACAACATATTTGTTTTACATTTAGATGTGGATCTCTCTGATGTAGATGAGAAACAACCTTATGATTATAAATTTGTCAAATGGATGATAGCATCTAAGGTAAGATGTCTTAGTCATATTCTAGTTTTAGAAATGCTTTTCTATTGAAAGCAAGAGCAGTGCAAGTGCTCTACTACATTATTAAATAATGTAGTAGAGATGTTTCATTCAAAATATTATTTGGTGTTGCTGATAGTGGTGTGACTAAAATATTGTAAGTATATTGAAAATGTACACTGTAGGTTGGTGCTACATCCCAGTAGGTTTTTTTTAGGATGCTTAAGTGTTAGTTTTACAAAAGGACCTTTGAAGTATTTTGCTTAAGAAAAGTAATTTTAATTTAGTACAAGCCTAGATAGTGCATACAAAACTGAACCTTGTCTTTCCCTCGTGTTGGGAGGGAGAGTTCTAGAAACAGAATAGTAAAATCATCATGCTTAAACCAGATTTCTTATACACATTTAAATAAACAAATTCTATTTATGTTTTATGTTTCAGAAACTGTCAGCAATTCCTCTTTCAGCATTCTGTGGTCTTGAGACAAAGAAACAGTTTGAAAAATACATACGTTTTTGCTTCATTAAGGTAAATTTGTGTCCTGAAAATCAGTGCGGTACAGGAATCTGCAAGAGACTGATTTACACTTTTCCCAGGATCTCTTGCACTGAAAGCTTTTAGGAACATAAAGTTAGTTTAATATAAAATTCAGCACAAAGTATCTTCAATTGTCTTTTTGGTGAAGGACTTTATAAGTGTAGGTGGCATGGCTAGGAAGGGCAATTGGCAGAAAATAACTGGATGGGTGGCCCTTTTAAACTTATTGTATTGATTTTAAAAAACATTCTTGACCAGTGGTGACAGTGAAAATTATTGAGACAGGTAAGCTATCAATTAATGTCATACCTGTAATCCAGAGCAGAGAATAACTGTATAGCAGAGTGTGTGCCCCCTGTCCATTCAGTGTCCAACAGCAAAAAAAAAGTGAAGAGGTCACCTTCAAATCTAGCTCACTTGCCTGAAAATACAGAGTTACACATGAGCTCCAAATTACAAAAGAAAACTGAATTGGCTGATTTTTGCCATTTTGTGAGCACCTTCTTTGCACATATTCTTCCCCCTGTTAATCTGTTCTTGAAAGGCTGAAAGGCTTTGGGGACAGGTAGGTAAACTCTGATAAACCCAAAGCCCTAAGTATGTTTCCCAGTTGTTCTACAACAGAGTCAGCGTAATGGAACATGTGGAAATCCTGAGCTGCTCTGTATAGAGATCAGAGCCTTAGCCTGAAACAGTAATGAAGGGGAGTTTCTCCTTGTGTTACTTACTTCTTTTGAAGAGGTGTAAATTCTATGGTAAAAAAACTGAGCCAGTAACAATCAGGATGAAGTTACTGGTTGTACCTGTGACTGGTAAACAGCACTAATGGTTTCAAGTTAGACTGCCTGTATGACTCAGCAGGCTGGAGCCAAGCTACACAGTTTGGAGGGATTATATTTAAGTAGTTCACAGCATAACAAGGTTGCAAGGAGTTTGAAAAATCCCAACTGTACTCACAGGGATTAGGAAAGTGTGCTAGCATGTCTCCAAACCAGAGCTGCTAAGTTACATCACTGCATTAATGCCATGAATTTATGTAAGTATTGCTTTCATTAATTGGGAAAATATGAATGCTGAGATTATATCTTTTAAATATATCTAATAAATATTTTCAAGGAATCAGCATTGAATTCTTTGTATAGTCTAGATTTGTACCTAACAACTGTCAATGAAAAACTGGCTGAAAAGATATTTACAGGACGCAACTGAAACAACCAAATACTGATTTGAGATTATACAGTCATGACTGACTCTTTTCAGGAACTCCATACTTGCAGTAATAGTGCTGTTTCTTGTTTTGCAGAAAGACAGCACACTAGATGCAGCTGAAGTAATCCTGAAGAACTGGAATAAACAGACAGGCTGATTTTTCTTATTAACTCTTCCATATAGTATGACTATCTAATAGTAGGTTTTTTAAAATTGGAAATTTAAGAAAAAATTACTTAATACAGTACAGAATAAATATGACATTGTAAATAACTTTTTATTGATACCTGCTGAGGAGTTAGAACAATGATTTACTGAAGTATGTGTAATGCAACTCAGAGATTATTTTCAGTCTTTTAAAAATAAATTGTTTTTCTCTTAAAGAAACCCCAATGGGATTAATTTTTTTTACTGAAAGAAAAGATTTATAGGACTCTGTGTAAAATAAATAAATTACATAGGTATTTAAAGCTTACAAGTAAAAAGGGGGAGGTGTTTTTGGTATGGGATAGTATGGGAATTAGAGAGAGACTTAGAAACATCTTAGTTTGTGAAAGCAAATAACCTGCAGTAGAGGAAGATTTTAAGACCCATAGCTCATATTAGATAATTGCAGTGACTCTCTACATACCTGCCTGCCTTCTCTGTATGCAGAAATTGCATCAGTTTAAATAAAGTGGAAAGTGCTAAGTTACATAACTACTATTTTATTTCCCAAAATAGTTATGTGTGGTGTTCTGAAAGTATTCAGTCTTCACTACAATTATAAAAGTGGCATCTGAAATAGGAATTCTATTTACTTATGGCTACCTTGTATTTATTACATGGATGAATCTACAAAGCAAAATAGAAAAAACTTGGCTTAACAATCAGATGTGCAGTGACATAATTATTTGTGTCATTATTTTTCTTTCCATGTTACAACACTGGCAATGTCAGACCAAACTTACTTCAAACTCTTTGGATCCAGGAGGGCCATGGAGGTGGGCCTGATGCTTTTCTATGGAGCTCAATTAGCTTGGTTTCAAGCACAGTATATAAATTACTTGTTTCACAGGAAGTCAATATGGAGAATTTCTTTCTAGCTACCTCCTTTTTCACTTCTTTCTGCAATCTTTTAATCTTTGGATGGGTTTCCCACACTCACAAGCAATCCAGGTAGGTGACTTCTTAAGGCTGTGTGCTGTGTCCTCTGTGGTCTTTCTATGTTCTTCTCACAGGCTGTCCTGCTTTCAGATGGGATAGAACTAATTTTATTCTCAGTACCTGGTACAGTGCTGTGTTTTGGATTTAGCATGGGAATAATGTTGATAACACACTGATGTTTTGGTTGTTGCTAAGTTGTATTTATCCTAAATCAAGGACTTTTTTGTGTCTCCTACTCTGCCAGTGAGGAGGAGCAAAAAACTAAAAAAAGCTGTGAGGGAACATAGCTGGACAAGTGACCTGAAGTGGCCAAAGGGATGTTCACACCGTGGAATGTCATGCCCAGTACATCAGCTGGGGAGCTAGAGGGAAGGGGGAGCCCACCAGGGCTTCAGGAATTGGGTCTGGCATCAGTCAGTGGGTGGTAAGCAACTGCATTGTGCATTACTTGTTTTTCTTTTTTTAAATCCTTTTTATTATCACTATTATTATTTAATATTGTTGTTCTTTTTTACTCTGCTTCAATTATTAAACTGTTTTTATCTCAAACTACAGGTTTTACTTTTGATTCTTCTCCCCATTCCACCAGTCTGGGGTGGTGGGTGAGTGAACAGCTGGGGCTGCTGGTTGCCAGCTGGGCTTAAACAGTGACACAGCTCTTATGGTGCACAGCCTGAACAAATTCAGTAACTTCTTTTGCCACTGTTTTACTCATTGTGTGATCACATTGCTGGACTCTTAACTGAGTTCCATGAGACTGTGACCATGGCCAGGACCTAAAGAAAGGTTTAGAAACTGGCCTTAAAGAAGAGCTGCTAGGTATTTTCAGTAATACTTCTTGGTCTTGGGCTTTTGGGAGTCCAGTAGCAGGGACTTCCATAGTCTTTGTAGCTGTCTTGCTATTTCCCAAATCTCACCAGAAGATGGTTGGCTGGTATTTTGAAAGTGGTGTGTAGTCTTTGTGTAGAAAAATCAATTCAGCAATTAGATTTACTTAGCTGAAATTTCAGAATTAATTTAATTTTAAAATTTCTATATTAAATTCCAGGATAAACTACTTTTTAGACACTAAATTTCTATTTAGTGTCTAAAAAGTAGTTTAACTTAACAAATTTAAAATCTGTTTATGTAAGTTGCACTGGGGAGCTGTGGTGTTGCAGGAACTGAGATTGCAACACACTATTGAACTACATGATAAATCAACAAAACATTACAAAGGTCCTTTAGACACACAACTAAGAAGCAGAGATTTGCTTTCATTAATGTACTGTTCATTGTGTTTGCAAAGGACTCTGAATATCCCATTGCATTCTTGTTGAAATGGTGCTGGTAATATTAGCAATGTAAGAATTGCAGTTTAATTAAACACTTTTATTACTGACAGTAACCAAAGTGAGAAACTTGGTGTGAAATTTTAAGAAACTCCAGAATGACCAATGAAGCAACTTTTAAAATAGCATTATTGTTGTAACTACAGTGATGGGTAAGAAAGCTGGGGACAGCAAGGTAAATTTTGTGCATTATTAAAATGATCTGCTGACAGAGAGTGTTAATAGTGATACTTCCATCTGCCACATCAACCACTTTTTGTCTGCTACTTGAAAAATTGCTGCAGACAAGGAATAAAAAAATCGTAATATATCTATTGTAGTTTTGCAACATTTATGAAAATTTCTGTCCTTCTATGGTGAAAATGAAATTCTTTCAATTCTGAGTTAATGAGAATAGGCTTAGGAGGGTTGACAGCGATTGGCAGCAGAACATTGTTTTTGTAGAAGAGAATGCAGGAGAAACTAAGACAAACCTTCTAGTTCTTTTTTATCCTAAGGAATCTGCTGTCAAGTTTAAACCTACCCATTTTCAACCAGCAAATAGTACTGCAGTTGGTAGAGAAGTGCTTGGAGGTTGTGTGATAATTATCTGGACTCAATTTTAGCAAGTATTAGAGAATTTATCAACAACAGGGGATTTCTTCCTTTGAGCTAGTAAATTGAAAAATATTCTTGTTATATAGTGGAGACATGGGCTTACTGGTGTGAAAAGTCCTGTGTATCTGATTAATAAATAGACAGCAAATCTATAACTGTTGAGAGACTTCAATACTGATCACTTTAAAGCACTGAAATAATGGCACTTTCCAAAAATCTATAGGCCCTCCTGTCCGATTTATCCTTCTCTTTCAGAGAGGGTAGGCTCATTCAGAAGGAATAAATTTGTTCCCACTGTTTTATAGCTTGGGCTTGAAAACCAGTTGTTGCTGACATTCTACAGACTAATCTTGAAGATGGATAAACTCTTGGGCAGTGAAAGCCAGGACTCGAGACCAGTGGTGGAGGGCTTTGGTCTTGCAAGGACCAGTTTTTGTGCTTTCTCCTCCCTGATGCTCTCTGCCAATTTGGATGCGAGGGGGAGAGGCAGGAGGGGAGCTGATGGCAGCGTGCAGGTGTGCGGTGTAACGAGGGGAGCCCCACAAACCTGCGGCCCTCGTGTTTGCTCCATCAGCCCTCGGCCCGCTTGCCGAGCGCTCCCGAGCCACGGCCCACAGCCGCGGCCCGGCCCACAGCCGCGCCGGGGCCGCTCGTCCTTCCTCGGCCCGGCGCCGAACCACTACAGCTGTGGCGGGCGGGGGCAGGAAGCAGGAACTAAACTTGTCTTATCGGGGAATTTGTCTCTGCTTGGCTTCAGAGCTATGAACGTGTTATACCCCATGTACTTCTGTGCAAACTCGGGGCAGTTTGGCTCACGCAGGCCTTCTGTGGGGATTCACGAAACTGCAGGAGCGTGCACAACAGCAGCTGAACCGGGGCCCGCACGATGGGCACTGTGCAGGGGGTGACTGGGCTTGGTGCAGGGGTCGGTGGGCGGCTGCCCGGGCCGAGGGGAAGGCCCAGCCCAAGCCCCGCAGCCCGGATCCCCGCGGGCCCGCACCGCCACCAGGGCGGGACAGCCCCGCGCCTGCGCCCGCCCCTTCGCGGCACCCGTAGGAGCGCTCGGCGGCCCCGCCCGCCGCTCTCGGGTTTAATTACCGGGGCCGCTCGGCCGCGCGCTATCCGGCCCTGCTGCGGCACCGCCGACATGGCGTCCACCAGCCGGTACGGGGGCGGTCGGGGCGCGGGGGGCCGAGGGGGGAGCGGGAGCGGCTCCGGCATCGCTCCCGTCCGCGGCACAGGCAGAAGATGGCCGCGTCGCCCCCGCTACCGCCTGGGGACTGACCGGCGGCCATCGCCGCCCTTGCCCGGCCCCGGTGCCGCTGTTTTAGCGCGGTTCTCGGGGCGCACGGCGCACCGGCCCCTCTCCGCTGTCCTGTGTGTCGGGGCCGCTCCTCAGGGCGCCGGGCGGTCGGGCCTCAGGGCGCCCGCCCCTGTTCGTGCGGGCCGGGCCGGGCTGAGCGGCCTCTCCGGGGCTGTGCTGGCCGCCTCTGCGCCTTCGTGTCGCTGTTGCTGCGCAGCGCTCCGGGGAGACGCCGAGATTTTGGGGGGATTTGTGTCCTCTGTGGGGAGCTCCTCGCCAGCCACAGCTCGGTGCGAGCGGCGGCTCGGCCTGGTCTGTGCCCCGAGCGCGGCTGTGGCCGGGCCGGGCCTGAGGCGGTACCGAGCCCGTCCCGCCGCGTCCCGCGGCCCGGCAGCCGCGGCTGAGGGCCCGAGTCCCCCTGCTCCGCGCTGCCTGGAGCCGGGCTGCAGCTCCCTGGCCTGCCGCCACCTTATCGGGGCCTGGAAACTGCTTTTAGGCTCCCACCCTAAATCCGTACCGGCGCTAGACTGCAGCGACCAGACGGCTTTCGGGTTCGGAATTCTTTCCCCCTGGAGACATACCCAGTTTTTTCTTTCTAGACTGAAAGCCCACGGAGCAGAGTGGAGTGACTCTGTAACTCCTGCTAAACCTGTCCTGGGATCTAGGAAGTGCTTCCGAGTAGTCTCGCTGCAGCTCGGGAGTTATTTGCTGAGATGGGCCTTTCCACACGTGCCATGCATTTTCCTTGGGTGTAGGTGGCTTAGTAAATTGAACCCATTGCAGGGAGGACAGCGTATAGCTGTAGGTAGATAAACCGAGTTAAATTGGCATGGGAAGACGAATTTTTGCAATGTTTTATGAAGGTAAAGTCTGAAACAAAACACGGTTGGTATTCTTTGAGGTATCTGGATTTTTTTTCCCTTTTGCTTGGTGTGTCACTCACTGCCTTTTATGTAATGCCAAATGTCAGATAAATGTGACTGCTTTGTCAACAGTGTTGTCATATGAAACTTGTGGCTGGGAATAGAAGGAAAGTAGTCTAAAGAGCTTTCATGTACTGTTTTGAACATAATTTGCATCTGCAGATCTTGTGTTGGCATGCTTTCTGGAGGTTTT
Organism: Passer domesticus; assembly: GCF_036417665.1. Taxonomy (NCBI): domain Eukaryota; kingdom Metazoa; phylum Chordata; class Aves; order Passeriformes; family Passeridae; genus Passer; species Passer domesticus. Next base: position 47,218,544 of record NC_087480.1, read on the forward strand.
AATATTTATAGCTTTGTTGGTTTTCAGTTTTAGTTTCAGGTTGCAGACATTTTTGTGAACAATCAGTGGGTTAAAATGTTCATTTTTTGTATTCTAGACACATTAGAAACATTAAAAAAATGAAAATTAAGATGGGAAGTATAGGTTAGGCTGAATTAATGGCAGAAATAATACTGGAAAATGGGTAACTCAGAGCAATTCTATTGGAAAATTTTTAAAAATTGAATGGATTACAAATTGTTTTTTGGTTTAATCAGATGAAAGTCTGATTTTATAGTCATTAATAGTAGTCATGTAGTCATTATAATTTTTTTGAGATAAACTTCTGTTCTCTTGTGCTTTTAAGCTTGTGCAAAGTGGCTTTGTGGAATACATGGATCCCAATTGTAAACACTTTTTACTCCAGTTTTGAAATAATTTGTTTTAGTAGAATTATGTAACTGTTGTTAATATGAAGTATTTACTTTTGAAACATTTGGTTAGAAGCAATTGGTTGTTACTTTAGTCAGGAACTAAAAGCTGTTGTATTAAATAATGCTTTACAGGAAGTTGTAATTCTTGAAGATCCATGGGTGTGAAAGAGATCCCTGTTTTCAGAACTTCTTGTCATGTAATTGCCTTAGGAGCTGATTATTTTTTAAGATTTCACTATTAATTGCTTAATTTAAAATAGAATTTATTCTTCAAATACTTTAAAATAAACCAGTGTTTAAATTGGGAATTTTCCAAACATACATGTTGTATGTGCACTGCTTCCTGAGTTAAAAACCTGGTAAATAATTCTGTTCTGAGTAGGAGTGAAAATGCTCATTTGGAATGAAGAAATTGCCACTAACTTCTTGGGAAACTTCGTGTAGCAGTAGTTTGGGTTACACTGTGTTTAATCAGGTCTGTTATGTAGATTTTTAATGTTTTGATTTGAAGTGATTTTGGTACAAGATACGTGACAAGAAAATTGTAACTTAGGTGATCTGAAGTCTTGATTGTCAAATGTAGTGTTACAGCATTCATATAAAAAGTGCAGCTCAGGTAATCAAGTTAATATTTTGTAATTTAAATCATTAACTGCTGTATTACTGAAGTGTTTTTATCATGAAGGAACTCTTTTGGTATATGGCCTGCTTGTTTAATAGTGATGAATACTTCTCATTTGTTCCTTAGTTTGGATGTGCTTCCGAGGGTGACTTGCCCAAATCATCCAGATTCCATTTTAGTGGAGGATTACAGAGCTGGTGATATGATTTGTTCTGAGTGTGGGCTAGTAGTAGGTAAGTAGTTATTAATATTTTTATAAATTATCATGTAACCTAAATGGTGCGTGTAGGTTTGCACTCTCTTGATGCTCAAGTGTGGGTGGTAGATTTGATGGGGTGTGTGTTTGTTTGTTTTAGTTTTTTGTGATTGTCTGTTTGCTGAAAGCTTACTGCTCTGAATACTCTGTCTTCTGGTAACTTCTTGCACTATGAAAATAATCAAACTCTCTTTAAAGACTGAAAATTTAAAATGTGCTGTGATATGAATTAGAGCATTGTGCTGTCCAGTCCTGTTTTTATTCATGACTCTTCTTTCATTCAGGAAAGTACAAGAGATGTTATAAAAGCCCTCTGTGAAATAACTTGCCTATAAGAAAAAAACCCAACACAACAAATAAAACCAAACCCCAACCAACCTCAGTTTCCCAGTAGCTAGAGGTTATCTTCTGCCCTGAAAGATTTATCTTTATATGGTTGTTGGCTTGTATTTTAATCACTAAGGTTTTAAGACTATCCTAAATTTTCCCACTGGAATTTTGTGGAGCTCTTTTACTTGGTTTATCTAGCAGCCACTTCCACAGACTGAACTGTATTTCTAAGTATATGGAATATTTAAAATGAAAGACGTTTTCTTTTGTTTGAACAAGAAAGAGGAAGTTGCCGTAAAACCTGCAGCATATACATTTTTATGGATTGTTTCTAGGATGAGCATCTTACATGCACCTTACTGCCTTTATTCCTTTTATCATGGGAAGCTTTCCATGCTTGTATTATGATAATCCTTTAAACCTCATTGATTTCTGTTAGTTTGTTTTTGGCCATTACGTGAAAAAAATCCTCCTTGAGGGTACATGTTTGTGTGATTCATTCAGTGCTGCTAAATATTTCAAATTGTTTATATCTTTCCTGGATTGTAGTGGTTTTGTTTTGCCTTGCTGAATTAAAAAAAAATTCATAAAAAGCTGAAAGTTAAGGAATTTGTGGTGAAGGTAATACTAATTTAGCCAAGGAACTAAAATAAGTCTTTTTATACAAAAGCAAACTTCTACATAAATTGTTAAAGTAAATGTTAAAGCATTTGAACATGAGTACCAGTTTCCTTTAAAATCATGAAACTGTTTAAAACCTCTAAAGGAAGAGTTATAACTGCTTTGTTAAAAATAAAGGGTGGTTTAAATTGCATAAATTCTGATAAAGATCAATCAATAAATTTTCTGGTTAAAAATTCAAAAATCCACAGCAGTATTTCCTACTCAGATATGATAGTAAGCTTCTAAGTTACTGCTTAAAAATACTTTGCTGCATGTTCAGCTCTTTGCATGGCTGTCACAGAGACACAGTAAAAGTTCAGAAAAGTTCATTGTGATCGGTTCATAACTTTTACAATAGTTCTGGTATTGGGAGAAGAGGAAAAGCTTTTCTTCATAAATGTAATTTTTTGGAACTTGGAATTTGTCAGAAGTCTCACTTCATGTACCTTCTGTTACTTAGTCACAAGGAATTCTTGCCTGAAGAGTTTATCCTCTGTTTTTCCTGAAGTAATAGCATTGGTGAATTCTTTAGTTCAAAATGTTAGCAGTTTCAATGAGCAGGATCATTAGAATATTAGTAAAAACTGTTTCTGAATTGAGTTTTTAATGTGTTTGTAATTGTCCTAGTGCAGTTTACCACCAGCATTACTGGTAGGATAAAAAATGATTTTTAGGTAAGCTTTCTGTGGATTTCTCACCAAAAGGCTTTAACAGTGTTGTGCTGATTGTTCTCATTCTGTGTTGCATTCCTCAGCTGTTTAGCTTGTCTCTGTGTCCAATTCCTTAGCTAGCGTATCCAGCAGGTAATTTGGAAAACCAGTTAAATAGGGCGACAATAAGTAATTGAAGGGAAGTTACCAAAGAGAAGTGTGAGCACTAAGTATTTTCTCACCTAGTCTGATAGGAAATTTAGGGAAGGTGTAAACTAGATGCAGTCCTTGATGCCTGTTTTCTGGAGATGCTTGTGAAGTAGGGATGTTTCAAAGGAGTGAAGACAAAATTTAGCTTTTATGTGTTCCAAATGCAATTTTTCTGTATTTGTAGCAGATTCCATGAGACACGTTCCCCTTAAGAGACTAACAATTTCATTTCCTGTTTTTGCATAGAGACGTTTTGTTTCAGGGCTTGCATGCGTCATGATCACGTGTGAGCAGAGGCCACTGAAAATATATTTTGGGATGGACTAAAAGTTACTGGGATCTTTCAGTGAAGGGGATCATTTAGGACAGTTAACCCTCCTCATGCAAAAATTACTATACCTTGTAGCCAAAGAAGTGCTACAGGTTTATTTAAAAATACTGTTTTTTAGTGTCTCCAGAGTGCTCCTGGTGTAAATGGTAAATGCTGAATTTGTGCTCTTACTTTACTGCTGTAAAATACATGCTGGTGTGAGTTCACTGTTTGGGGTTTTTTGTGGCTTTTTTTAGTGTGTGTGCAGTTTAACTGTAGACAGAACTAACAGTCTTTGACTTAACTAAGAGTATTTGCATTTGATGTTTTTCTTGCTTGCTATGCTAAAGTACTGTAGTTCCTTATTTATGGAAAGGGTGTAAGACTATTTATTATATGTAGAACTGTGTTGTAGGATAAAATATCTAGTGCATAGATAGTTTGCAGGTTTGTAATCAATTTTCTGGGAATAGGAGATTAAATCAGTATTATCTTTCATTTATCAGGTCTGCAGTTGAAAGGGTAAAGCAATAGAAAATTTTGGGGGAGCAGGAGGCCAGGGCACAGAGGACCTGATCTCTTTATCAAGTGGATTCCATACTTTAGGCAGACCTAAAGTTGCAAGTACTACTTTTTAAAGGGATTGTTGAGAAATTTTTTATTAGAATTATTTTCTACTTACAGGTTTTATTCTTATTCTCAATAAGATTGAAATTTAAGTTAAATCTAGCATGCTGGGGCTTTTTTTTGCACAGTATTTTCCATGTATTCTGAATAAACTGGTGTTTTGCTGATAATTTAATCTTGTAATGTCATTATGACTGAAGCTGGTGTTGAGAGTATTATTATTTCAAAATACTGCTACATTCTACTAAAACCTCTCATCTGTCTCTTCATTATTACAGTTTGTGTTCTGTCTTTTCATGGTAATTATTTCCAACTTGTTAACTTTTCCTTCTGCCAATTGCTTTTTGCTTGAAAGGCACTTGGAGACCTAAATTATAATCATCCATGAAATTTTGATATTAGTCTGGATTGACATGCATTTGAGACTTCACAACTGTGTTGTTTTATTTGCTATGACAAGAATAGTGCATAACTATCCCTACCTTTCTCCAGTCATTCTGAGCTCTGTGCTGCAGTAAGGGTTCATGGGCTGGTGGGGGAGTTCATGGGCAGAGTTCCTAGGGCTTAGTTCTGTGTTCATTTAAAACATTCACCATATCTCATTCTCCAGACAGGGCTGGTAGGGGGACAAGGGTGTTGTTCAAGAACAGAAGGTCTAGTAAATCCTCTTTCTTGACAGGCAGATATTTTGCTTACAACCTTATAGGCAGTGAAAAAGGCTGGGAGTCAGCTCATATGCCAGAAGGGACTGAAGAAAGCAGAGTGAAAGTGGAAGACAAAGCACTGAATATTCTTGATGTAGCAAGGTGATGTGAATTTCAGAGGAGGATAGGAACAAATCTGGTGGCATGTACTGCTATGTAGTATCTCAGGTATAAGGATTCCTCTGGTTAGGAATACCTTTTGAAAACATTCCTTAAACTTCTATATTGATAGCTTCATTAAATGTTGTCTTTGTGTGCAGGAGTTAAGCAGTGAGGAGTTTATTTTCAATGTGTAGTAGGTGATTTTCTCTAGCTGGATAAGTCTGTCTGCTTCACTAGGCAGGTGTGGCTGAGAGAAACAGTGCTCTTGTGTGGATCTGCTTTGGGGAGCCTTCTTTGGTAAAAAAGCAGAAGTCTGTCTCCAGCTGATGAGGATCCTTGGACACATCAACTCGTTACAGCTTTGAATCAGATTATGACCAATATTCAGACATTTCTGCCGTGTTCTGTGTATACCTGGGTGTTCAGTTGAAGAATTGTAGGGAAAAATAGTCAGTAGTCTGTGGTCAGCACTAAGGCTGTTACAAAAATCTGTCTGAGGATTTCTTTGGCTGATACTTCTGACAAGTTTGAGATCAAAATGGTGCATTGTAAATTCAAGTGTGGTCCATGAAGAATAGGTAAGATTTGCCTATACTACAGGGTTTTTTTCTCTTGGTAGTGTAATAAACAAGTAGGAAGGGGTTTCACAATTGTCTCTCAACTGGCCAGTTATCTGTCACTGGGGATAAGATTGCTTGCTTCTGAATAGCTGCTTGTTTCTTTTCTGAAAACCAAAGAAAACTTTCATTTCTTCTCAGCTGTTTGTAGCATGCAGTAACTGGGGAAGGTGCTTAAGTACTTCTGACTTGCATCCAGTAGAGGGCAGTTTCCATAGGGGAAAAATATTTTAATATTTGGCTGTATGTTCAGGTTTACTCCTTTCTGCAAGTATTGTCCATCTTTAAAATAGTAATTCTTAATTCAAAGTATTGCTTAAAAAGTAGGCAAAAAAACCTTTAGATATGGATATGTATTAGCAGCCTTTACATGCTTGGTGTTCAGACTACTAAGAAGTGTCTAACAAAAGTTGGTCCTTGGAAAAAACCTCTCTGCATTCAGAGGAAAGCAATTATAAAGCATACTGATGCTTAAAGATGTTCTGAATAGTTGACTCTTGCATGAGCATTCACAGACACTTAAGACAGGAAATTTATAATATGAAGAAAGTAACCTGCTTGCCTTTCTCAGCCAGCATTTCAAATAATCTGTTTTAATTCTAACCCTTTTCAGCTTTAAAGGCAAAGGGTGATGCTTCGGAGTGTTTGGCAGTAATGCTTGTAAGAGTGGAAACAGACTTCAGATGTTAATGTTAGCATCTTTTGTCAGGTTTTGTAGCAAACACTGCTCTTAGCATGAAATTTCCTGGAGGGTGGTAGTTAGTAGGTTTTTCTGCTAGTGACCTGAGGTATTTGAGGGCCATTAATGCTTCCATTAAGTGAAATACTAGATTTTTCTGGTATGTAACAGTAACATTTTGAATCATCCTATTTAGGGAGTGGTTCTTAACTTGCTTCCTTACCAGGCTGGCAAGGTAATTAGGCAAACAAGGGCTGGAAACAGTCTGAACTCCTCTGATGGAAAAGGAGTCTCAAGTATTGTGATGTAGAGTGGATAAGGTGCAACATTTTAAATTGAGATTCTGTAGTTTGGAGCATCCTTCACAAGTATTTGAGTCGTTAATCTTTTAAAGGCCTCAAGTCCTGGGGAGGTGTAACTTCAGTTGACCAGACTTGTCCATCTGTTCATTTAACATTTCTACTCTCATTTGCTTCTTCCAAAATCATTATGCTAGCTGATGGCTTAGGAAGCCTGTAAGTCCTTTTAGATTTGTCATCATTTTGATATGCAGGAGCTGCTAAGCCTTTGTTCTTGTAGCAGTCATTTGCCTGAGGTGCTGTACTGTCTGTTTCAATCCATAGCTGCCTTTTGGTACTGGTGTGATGCTGTTGATGTCTGGCAACTAGATAAAATCATTGGTGGCTTTTTTGTTTGTTTGCTTGTGGGGGTTTTGTGTTTTGTTTAACCATCTGAAAGCCTGCTTTAGTTATTTTAACTGTCTTGTGAATAGACTGGTGTTGCTGGTTGTGATGATTAATTTGTGGTGGTGACAATTCATTGAAAACAAGATAACTTTTACAAAGAACACTAATGTCTTACTGAGGGCTGGAAATTTTGTAGAAAACATGGTGACTGTAAAATTGTGTTAATTTATTTTTTCCCCTCTCCATGAGTTTATTCTGTGGTAACACTTAACACATCTGGTCCTTAATAGAAGGTCTAAGGCTGAAAAATAGGAAAAAAAAAAAGGTTGTGTGTTACCATATGGGGCAGTATATAAGTTAATAAATAGAATGTGAAGTAGATACACCTGGAGTACTGTGTCTAGCTCTGGGCTTCTCTCTGCCTGGAAGAGAGAAACTTGCTAGAGCAAGTCCAAAAGAAGGTTGCAAAAGTGATTTAGGAGTTAGGAGAGTCTTGAGACCTGAAGCTTGATCTGACTCTGGCTGCCTGGCTCTGTGCAGTTTCATGTCTTCTTCATTCCCCCAGCTTGTTGCCTGCTCCTTCGTTTTTTCACTGTAGTTTGTCACAGCACCTCATTACTCTGCTTAATAAGGAGCTGACTGAAACTTAAGTGTAATCCTATATATATATACACACATATTTATATTTAAATTTGGCATTGTAAAATGCTTTTAATTAAAAGTATAATATATGTGCTCACTAGATGGCAGTAGATTCCTTAACTAACTGTGAGAATGAAACATTCTCTACTAACAGTAGGTGTTTTGGATCTGCAGAGTGCAAATCAACTTTTAATACTGTATTTATGCTAAATTTAAAATATTAGTTAACAATATGCAGAACTTAATGCAATGTACAGCTAACATTAGAGCTCCTCTGAAAAGAACATGCCTTCTCACAAGTGTTTCAAGACTGGATATGGAAGATTACATTGCTCATGAATGCCATCATATTTCTTGTTTTGGTTAGGCATATTCACTTTTAAGCTATCTTGTCTTCTTATAACAGATAATGCAAAATGCAGAAAGAAGAAAATACATATGTTTTATGAGTTACTGTAAATTTTGATGTGTAGCTATTTCAATCTAAATTTCAAAAACTGCTCTAAAGTCCATTTTAAAATAGTTTGAGTCTTACCTGAGTTTGGTCTTGCATTTCTGTAGCACATGCTCTTTGCATGTGTCACTTGTGAAGAACAGTAACCTTGGCCTGAGGTTTTCTGTTCTAAGTAGCACTTGTGCATTTTATTAAATGTGCTTTTCAGATGATGAGTAACCTGAATTTGGTTACCAAGCAGGGAAGTTGGCAGTGTGTTTGCACTGGACCCTGTGTGTTAGTGTGTTAGACTGTATTTTAAAGAGACGCTGAATACTGGAAGAATAGTTTATGAAAAGAAATGGAGCAATGGAGAAAAATTCATCTGTTCAGAAAGTACTTTGGGATATCAGCTTAGAGATGCATTTCACAAGGATTTGGTCCTGTAAACTGTTTTTGCATGTATTTCAGAGGAGGAAACAGAAAGTGAACTCATCTGTTAGAGGAAAATCAAATAAAGGAGTATCTAATGTGACTGTATCTAGTGAAGCCCTTTTGTTCAAAAGGATTGCATCAAAAAGAAGTAGCCAAGGAATATGTGGCCACTCCCATCCTTATTGCAGTTTTAGAGGGTTGCCCAAACCAATGTAAGAATGTGAGAAAGCTGAGACAACTATCTAGTGTACTTATTGGGAGCTTTTTTACCTCATGTTGGACTGTTGGACCCATTTTCCAGCTTGGGAAAGCCAGTCAGCAGAGTATGACCTAGAAAATTCAGTTTAGAAATTAATCTACTCAGGACCAATTTTCAAGGCTTTCTTACACTGCTTTTTTGTAAGATTAAGTGTAGTGTTTGAAAGTTTTGCTTTGACCACTTAGAGTGGGGCTTAATTGCATCTGTACTAATATCACAGTTTCAAAGTGCTTATGTATTGAAGAATTAAAGATAATAAATGCTGCATTTTATTTCTTGTTTTAGTTTCTTGTTGGACGGGATAATCCAGCTAATCTTGCTTGTGGCTGAATATGTTTTCCATCTATGGAAACCTGTGGGCTTATTTGTTCCATTTTCATTGGTACTTCCAGCTTCTGTCACACTTTTATAGAAGCCTTTTGAAAGATGGAATGTGCTGCCTAGGATTTCTGTATATTTTCTGTGACACTGACAGTATACAGAAAAACTGCTTTTCTGTAGTAGCAGATTTCTTGGCAAAACAAAGATATTTGCATACTGCATCTTAATTACACAAATGCTTTATATTCAGTGATTTGTTCTACTTAATCTTTTCTTACTCTGACATAGTAGTCTCCATCTTCTGTTTGTGATGTGTTTATCAAAGCAGGCAGTGATGTAGAACTTTTTTGTTAGAGCAGGAATGGTTCATAACTCACAAGAGGCAGATCCCTGAGTGAGTCATTTAGGTCATTCCCATTTGTGTGGAAAAATATTACATCATTGCTCTGTACTCAGTGTTCTATTTATACCATGCCAGAATTTTAAGTACATTTTTCTTTTTTTAGATGCTGTAAACAGTATTGGGGGTTTGTCTAAAAGTAAACTTACTGCTAGGCCATAGAAGGAGCATTACTGAATCAAATATTTACAGAGAGTCCAGGAGTCAGAGGAGCACACTGTCTGCAAATTCAAGCTTGCCAAGGGTGTGGGGGTTGACCTTTGTAGCAGAAAGAATGAATCTGTGCTGCCTTTTACTCTATCTGTAACCCTATAGTTTTTCATGGTTGTTTTTTTTCTTCTTCCTCTTGGTTTTTATTAGAGCAGTAAATAAAGGTGGAGCCATAGTTATGAACAGGTCTGACAGATATTGATGAGAACACCTTTAGCCTAAAGTTTTTGTTAGCTTTTTTTTTTCTTCCTTTTTTTTTTTTTGGTAGCAATTTCTTTTGGTTCATTCACAGCTTTCAATTTCAAGCATCCTCCTTGCATAATTTTATGTTAAAAATTGAGTTATTCTGTCAGAATAGAGTCCTCTTGTATCCCTCAGGGAATTTTGCAGTTGCATCACTCTGTCCACACCTTCTGCATTTTCTCCAGCTTCAGATCTTGTATTGTTTGCAGACTGCTTTTTTTCTGTCTGTTTTCACCAGGTTAAATCAGCCTCTGTGATTTCATTCTAAGACTTCCATACTGTAAACTGTGCAGTCAGTGCTACTTTTTTTTGCAGACATTTCTCTCACAACAAACTTAAACATTGGTAAAGGCGGTGAATTTTTCCTCAGGTTTAGCTAAGGGTGCCAATTATTCTGAAGTTTCTTCTCAGCTGTGTTCTGCTTTACTGCAGAGCACCAAGAAAAATGTTTCTTTTGTGTTCTTTGTACATGTGTTCTTAAAAATTCTGTAGTATTGCTCTGGAGGCAACACCTTGCGATGCAGCTTTTATCAGATCTTTGAATACAATGAATTCTTCCCCCCCAAGTTTCTATTGTTGGATTTACTGTAGGGCTTTTGCCTGCATCAGAATGTTGGTGAGAATTATTTCTCAAACTGGTAAGTTGCTGTAGGAAAGGTTTAGGTGAATGTGAAATTGAGAGGACTGCAAGGAAAGTTGTTTCAATCAGAAGATGTGGTGCTTTTCTTTATTCTGTATCTGTACTGAAAATTGTCCAGTTACAACAGGGATTAAGAAAAAGTAATTGAATATATATATACTTTATGTTGATACTGTCAAGCATCATGAAACTGGGCAGGGTCACAACTGTCTTCAAGAACAAAAACTGAACTGCAAAATGTCATCAATGGTGACTTAGAAGGTACAAAATTGGGAGTACAAAGGACCTGGAAATGATTCAAGAGAAGTAATTTACTATGACTTGATGGGATTGTGCATGATAGGTAATGCACATGTGCGCTATTAACACATGACAAGTGTGATAGAACTTGTTAAGTTACAACAACTGAGTCATTGAGAACAATCCACAGGCAGTCTTGACTTCAGCTTGAAATCGAGATCTTGATTCCTTTTGTGTATTGGAAATGCCATGATGTTCTTAATGGATAATCCATAAAGGTGACAGTTCCTGGTTTCTGGATGCGTTTCTTTAGTTATTTATGTCTTCTGTGCAGTGCTAGTTACATTTTTTTTCCCCATTGTAGATCCTGAATGTTCTGGTTTGTTGTCCTGCGGGTTACTGTTGTGTTTGGGAATGCCAGCAGACTGCCTCCGTAGAGTGCAGAGCTCAGATGCCTGGCTTTATGTTTCATGCAATATTTTAAAGCACTGTGTCAATGTGGACTCTTGCCTTGTGTTCTCAGGTGACCGGGTCATAGACGTGGGGTCGGAGTGGAGAACGTTCAGCAATGACAAAGCAACCAAAGACCCATCTCGAGTTGGGGATACCCAGAATCCTTTGCTCAGTGATGGTGACTTGAGTACAATGATTGGCAAGGTAACACTGGAAATACTAAATTTTACTGTGTCTTTTTATTTCAAGTACAGATGGTGTGTCCATAGAGAAACTATACAACATACCTATTTTTGAAGAGATTTTCACCTGAACTGAAGTTGCATGTCTCAATGTATAAAATGGGGCTACAAGGAAAGGACCAACCTTCGCAAAAAAACCAAAAAGTTTTCAGTGCTATGGGGTTACATGCTACGCTTAGATATGTCGCTATAAATAGGAAAGCTGATGTTGCAATTTTGAAAGAAGCATACTTTGACTTAGCAAGTGTATTTGAGGTGGTTCTGCAATTAATGTTGATATCTCGATAGCTAGTGTCGCTGTTTTTTTGGTTGTAAAATCTGCATCAGATTCATATTGGAGACCTGGAAATCACAATTTACATGTTCTTTCAATTAATGTTAAAACATTAAATGTAGAATTCTTTCATGGTGTGAGTACCTCAAAGGAAAATATTCAATCTATCCTTGGGTTGAAATTGTATGGTGCAATCATACCCTGCTGTTTGTCCTGAGAGCAAGCAGGACTAGCCACACAGGTGAATTCCCTTTAATGAAGCAGTCACCCAGGTAAGTTTTAATTGTTGTACTTTCTTCATATTTTACTGCAAGATCCAAATTAATTTTTTGTGTATTTCCTGAATGTTTCATGAAGAGGGGTGCAGTTGCCGATTAAGAACATTTTTCTGCTTTACATGTTTCCTCAGAAGTTTCTGTCCCAGTGATATTGCTAGGATGAAGTGCCTAAATATGTATGTATAGGGCAGTGTGCAGCATACTTTTCATCCAAGAATTCTTAAAAGTGAGCAAGTCAACAAGTGAATACTGATGGGCAGCTAATTTTCACCATTAGTGAAAAAAATCATCTCTTTGAGGAAATGTCCTGTCAGTTTGATTCAGTCAGTAGGATGACCTGAGCTCCTTTAGAGCCTGCGCATTGGAGAAGACAAAAGACATTTCAGCTAAAGACAGGTTTTTGTGTCCAGGTGATCAGTGACTTGTGCTGCTAACCCCCTTCCCTCTGGACATTCAGATCCTAATTTGGAATAAAGAGGGATAGCAGCCTTAGTGAGAGAATTAAAGACACACAGGAACTTTGATGAAAAGTTTGTTTGCCCATGAAAACTAATAACTTTGAGCTGGACATTCAACTAATGAAAGTTTTGCTGTGAAGCAGAACATCCCAGAATAGGCAGGAGCAAACTTGCTGTAGCAGAGTGCCATTCCATAAAGACAAGATGAGAGTTTTAGTGTGGCATGATTTAACCTATGAGAACTGAATAAAAAGTGCTGGAGCTGCCAGGATTGTGTTGGGGATTGTAGAGGGGGCAGTCAGTCCAACTGTGGATACTTTATTTGCACAGGGAGGAATTGCTGAAGAGGTGCATTATTTTCTATGGGAAATTGAGAGTCCCTTTGACAAACCAGGATGTTTTCTGCACAAGAGTTCCTGTGTTTGTCTTGCTAGTAAGCAGGAGCTCTGCGATGTCAGTTCCTTGATGTGAGCTCTGTATCAGGGACTGCTTTTTTTTCAGTTGTTTGGAAGGAAGTGAATGGCTTTAATGAGAAGATGCTGAAGACCTCTCTCAGTGCAGAAAGGGCATGAATTTTGCAGCAAGGAAGTAGTACATTTCTTAAGAAGTCATATGAAGTCCCTGCTAGCAGGTTGGGATGTGGTTGAGCACTAGATAGACACAGTGGTTGAGCAAGGGTGAAATTGGTGTAGTCTTGAAGATGGTAAGTAGTATGTGACAGAGTACAGAACAACCTTTGTGAATTCCAGAGACTGAAACAAGGTAAGATTATTATTTTCCCAGTTAACAGCAAGTTTTATTATGGCCTGGAGTGAACCCCATATTTGTGTGCCAGAGATGGCTTTAACCTTTCATATAGGACAGGACCAGGGCTATTTCTTTCTGCTTGAGATAGGACTGCAGATAAAATCTTTACAGCTGACCTTCTTCATCCTCACGAAAACACCCCTTCCAGAAAAACCCCAAAACATCCACCTGTCTTGTGGGAAATCCAGCAGAGAAGGACATTGATAATTCTCATGGCATGTCATGTTAGAGCTGTTGTAGACTCCTGGGAATGGAATTGGAAATGGAGTCTCAACCAGTTACAACAGTATTGCCTTGTAACAGTAGAGGAAGAGGGTCAGTTCTACTTCACAGAGTGGTTTGTCTCTGTTTCCTCTGGGAAGGCAGGAGGTGCTGCTCTGGGGCCCCTTCCTGCAGGGATGTGTGATCTGTATGTGTTAGCCACTCTGCCTGTGCAAAGGGATTAATTCCTAATTGGCCTTAATGTGTAAGGAACCCATCTGTCTGAGGCAGCAGCAGCAGCCTGCATTGGAACAATTAATTTGCCTGTCAAGAGGAGGGTGAATAGCATAGTTGGCACTGCTGGAAGTGGTTTGAATTCTACAGGCAGGTATTCAGGATACTGGCACAGAGCTGTAACTCTGAAATTAGATACTGTATGCTGCAGTTGATCTGATTACAATGCAGATCAATTGGAGGCATGGTGAAGTGTCATGTTAATTGTGACTTCATTGCCAGAATGTTATAGTTATTTCTAAAATTCTAACATAAAATTAAAGAAAAATAACTCAACAAGCATCTTTTAGTTTTGCTTTGATACAGGGAGCTCTCTTCTAGGAATCTAAAAGCAAACTGCAAGTTTTGTTTCCTGTCTTTGTGGAAAGTGCCTTTTGTCACCTTTGCTAGTTAATGGATTCCTTTTTTTTGTAGTAACTGCAACTCCAAGAGAATTTATATTGGTTGAACAAAGATCTAATGCAATCTCTTGGCATAGAATTCCTATCCTTTGATCAGATCTCTGAAAGAAAGCTGGCTTTTGTTAAACTGCATGGCCTGAATCTGGAAGTGCTATATTGATAAACAGTGAGAAGGTATCAGGGGCTGATGATTGAAAAAGGAGAATGGATCCATCAGACTGATCCATATGAGCTGGTTGTACATTAGTAAGAAGACTGCTGGATCAGGGGGCATGCTTTGGTGCTGTGGTTAACCACAAATCAGTGATGTGGGTGATACTGATCATACTTTCTGCTGCTGTGGGGAAATACTGGGGTACAAAGCTGTTGAATGCCAGCATTGTAAACCTGACCTTCACTGAGCCCCTTCAGAGATTGTCACTGTTTACTTTACTGCATTTTTTTCACTTTAGTTACCTTGAAGGGTGTTTCCAGGATTGTATGCAGGAGGTTTCTGTTGTGTTTGAAAGCCAAACAGGTAGAACTCCTGACTCAAAGGCCACAACAGTAAACCACATGATTAATAAAGTCAACTTCATTTTGGTTAAAACTGTGTGGCTTCTGACTTTTTCCATGAAGGGAAAGGAACCCCTAACATGGTTGTCAAGGGCTGAAATCAATAAAGCATTGTCTCTCAAAGCTCCAGAAGGAAAGTAGATGGTGCATTTAAATAACAAATGCAGGGAGAATTTCTGTGGTTTATGTAAGCAATGAAGGTGGAAGAGTTTTCTACCCTTTTTATAGTTGTGAGTTGAATACTGGGCATGGCTCTTGAAGAGGGCTCTCATCAGCAAGGTAGAATCCTGGTCTAGTTTCACTCCATAGAAAATGATATGAGGTCTCTGGGAAGCAATTCACAATTTGAGACTGGTGTAGAACTTGTGTGGAACAGTGCTCAATTGAATGAGTTACTTTCAGTGATGTTTATTTGCACAACTGTTGGAACTGATGCCTTGAATTAAAATGTATAAAGCTGGAAGAGGTTTGCTCTTGAAGTGAGCAGGAAGTGGCTTAGTTGCTTGCATTATTGATGATACAAATTTTTCTTTTCAGGGCACAGGTGCAGCAAGTTTTGATGAATTTGGGAATTCAAAGTACCAAAATCGCAGAACTATGAGCAGCTCTGATCGTGCGATGATGAATGCTTTCAAAGAAATTACGAACATGGCAGACAGAATCAACCTCCCTAGAAATATAGTTGTAAGTTCATGTCTCCCTTCCTTAAATTGTTCTGGCATTGACTTAGTTAGCATAATATAATGAGCACATGAATTTTTGATATTGCTGCTAATTAAATGGCCTAGAGTTAATTAAATTTCATCTTCTTGCGTTGAAGGATCGAACAAATAATTTATTCAAGCAAGTGTATGAGCAAAAGAGCCTGAAGGGGAGAAGTAATGATGCTATTGCTTCTGCTTGTCTCTACATAGCCTGTAGGCAAGAGGGTGTTCCAAGAACATTTAAAGGTAAGTTTTCAGTGATACAGATTCAATTTTGCTATGAAGGAAAGGTTTCGTTACTGTCACTGTAGGAGGTTGGTTTTCTTATTCCTGAACTTTGTCAAATTGGTTGTTCTCAGCTGTAGCTCACCTTTGAGGGAAGGGTAGAAGGGTCTGTGAGAATTTGTTATATTTGTGGAGTAGCCTCTAGGGCATGGGGGCTTTAGCATTTGAAAATTATTTTGAGTATTGGTGAAACTTAAAAGGCATTGCTTTGGTCAGAGGATCATGGAGATTGTTGTAAATCATTTAACTGAATTTGAACCAGCAGTTCTGTAGTAAATCTGTGCAGCTTTTCCCTAACAGAGATGCAATTCTCTAGCGTTCAGTACCAACTTTCCTTACTAAGTGAGGTGTATTAATTAGTGCCTTGTGATAAATGTGCACTGACTGAAGTTTCACAAATAGTCAGAGCTAATTTTGTGATGGTGGCCTTCAGGACATTGGCCTTCTTTGTGGGTCTTAATATATTGAGAATCAAGTTTGATTATTTTGGGGGCAACAAATGCTGTGAAGCTCAAGATTTAATTTATACTCTTTTTTTTTCAGAAATATGTGCAGTGTCCAGGATTTCAAAGAAAGAAATAGGCCGGTGTTTTAAACTTATTTTGAAAGCTCTGGAAACCAGTGTTGATTTGATTACAACTGGAGACTTCATGTCACGATTCTGTTCTAATCTGGGTCTTCCCAAACAAGTGCAAATGGCAGCAACACATATTGCCCGTAAAGCTGTGGAGTTAGATTTGGTTCCTGGGAGAAGCCCTATCTCTGTAGCAGCTGCAGCTATTTACATGGCATCACAGGCTTCTTCAGAGAAAAGGACACAAAAAGGTAAAACTTGACTTTTTTTGGTCTTTTTTTGGTTTGTTTTTAGTTTGCCATGTCTTCCTTCCTGAAAGAAACTTCAGTATTGCTGTAAAACTTGGATGAGGCCTGTGCAAACAGTGATAAGCTCCATTCTAACTGCATACAGCAAGGACCAAACCAGGTTCTCCCAGTCCCCAGAATGAACACGGAGTAATGGGCTGTACTCAGTGTAAACTGAGTTAATTTTCTTCTGGTATTAGGAGTTGGATTCTTGAATGCAATGGACTAGTGCATTCAAATGAACATAACAATTCAAATTCACCTATGCTAATATTTTTGTGTGTCCATTTTTCTGCTCTAAAATATTCCAAACAGGAACTTGGTGGCAGTTGCAGGGAGCACTTGGGCTTTGGATTACATTGACTCTTTAATAATTCCTGCAGCCAGGGAATCCCCTGCATTAGTACATGGTCCTTTCTGTGAGCCTGTGGTAAAGATGGAGAGTGTGGGAAGGCAAGGTTTGCTGTGGACTAGCTGGGGCAGATTCCCTGCTGGCAGGGGAGCCTGTGGGGAGCCAGAAGGAGTTCAGGGCTCTTGAGCTGCAGAGCAGCATGGATCAGCCCCTGGGGCTCAAGGGAATGAGGCTGCAGGGCAGCGATGTCTGAGGAAAGAAATTTGCTAAGGCTGCAGGGAGTAGAACTTGATGTGAGAAATGGATTCAAGTGCTCCGAGTTGTCCAGTCCAGATCAGTCCAGTCCAGAAGTGTTGAAAATGTAGCAATTTCTTAATGGAGCATTCCTTTTGGATAAATAGCTTTTATCTGTCAGGTTGTGGTGTTTTGTTCTGCATTTGTAACTGCTTATGTCCCTGGAGTTTCCATCCTGTTGGCACTTTCCTGGGCCTGTGAGTGATCTGGAGCCCAGGAAGTTCAGTACCTTCATCCTTGCTGGTTGTGAGCTACTGGGTTGTATCTCTTAAGAGTGATAATTAAAATACAGCTGCTTGCCATGGACACCACAGCTCCAAACTGACTGCTCCAGTGTTTTTGGACAGTGCTGAAGGCTCTCATGTCAGTTAAAGGTTTAAATTCCTGACTTGACTGACTCTTGAATAAATTTAAGTTTCTGTGCATCTCAGACAAGTGTACCCTTAGCTTATTAGACAGTGCTGTGTGCCTCTGCCTGATTTCTTAGTGTATTTTAAGTTAAATGTATTTCATGCTTAACTGAAGTTTTTGTCCGTGACTCAGTTTTTTGCTTGTTTTTGCTTATATTTAATCAAAGCATAAAAATGAAGATCCAGAAGTTGATGATGATTTGTTAAAATATTGGTGGTCATATGTAGTAGTTGTTTTGAATCACTTTTACACTCTTAGCCCTTTTCCAATTTGAAGTTTGTTATTCCACAATTTATAGGTTAAGCTGAACTGTGGCACATAAGAAGACAGATTTATGTATCCAAAATACTAGTCACCACAGTGAAAACCATTTCTAACAGGCTTTTGGGAGAGTTGCAAGTGAAGCAAGTGTCCAGTGCCTCTTGATAAGTTATGCTTGCTGGTTTCTTGATTACAAATTACAAAAATAAAAACTAACCACTTCTCTGCTTTTTGTTGTAGAAATTGGTGATATTGCTGGTGTGGCTGATGTTACGATTAGACAGTCATACAGGCTGATCTATCCTCGAGCTCCAGATCTTTTCCCAGCAGACTTCAAGTTTGATACCCCAGTAGACAAGCTACCACAGCTGTGAGATTGCAGAGGGTTAATTTCTGTTAACCCCCCCCTCCCCCAAAAAAACCCAACAAAAACTCTTTATTTTTGCCTATAATAAAGGATGTACAAAGTGTTAATATTGGGTCTTCGTGTTGTGGAACTGGAGGATATGGAGATGGAGCAAACTGCTGGAAGGCAGCATACATTCCAAGGGTAAACAAGCTGATTGTGTGGCATTTTGTATGTATATATTAGTGGAAGTAAATATTTAATATCTGTTGCAACAAATTTCATTTGATACTGTTGTACTTATTTAGATTTCTTTTGTAGGGATCTAGTAAGATGTATTTTGGAGACTTTAAAATATTGTGTAATTCCCAAATAAACTGTTTTCCAAAAACACCATCTTGTGGCATGACTGCAATGTGACATGCACGTACTGTTGTACATGCTGAGAACTGGAATGCAGTCCATGGAATGGTGGAGTGAGCTTCATACTTGTGGGCTTGGTCACAAGGCTGCTTAAATGCTCACTTTACAGACAATTTCTAGACTGCTCTGGTAGTTGTAGGGAGCTGTAGGTGTGGGTGCTTGCATCCAGAATGTAAACAGTTGCTGAAAAACTGTTCCAAGTTTTGCACAACTGCTGCAGAATATTTCCAAACTGGTTGCAAAAGGATTAATCCCATCCTTGGCAGAGTCTTCCTGATTCTTACTGTCTCTGCTATGAGTTTGAGGTAATGACAAAGCAGCTACTTAGAAGCATAAGGACTCACTTCAGTTGAATTCCTGGTAACTTCATGATGCTTAGTATTGTACAAAGAAAAGTAAAAAGTACTTATACTAAAGTTTGTTAAATTTCTGACCTGGCAGCCCAGCCTGCAGTCTGGTTGGCTTGTGGTTATGTTCTAAGTGAGCACTTGCTGCTTGAAGTGATATGCCAGGTGCTGAGTGAAGGCCTGAAGTTGTTCAGCCCTGCCCAGACTAAGAGCTTTGAACACTGGTTGCCTCCTGACAAGTATCCCTTTGTGTACAAAGCAACAAATGTGCTTAACTGGGAGTCTTGTGGTTCCTGAGATTTTGCATCACAGGTGCAAATGCAGTTTAACTACACAAATAACAGCTGAGGGGTCAGCTTGCTGCACATCTGGTCTAAGCCAGCCAGAGGGAAGGCTGTGTCCAGTGCTAACAGCAGTTAGTAGCCCTCACTGTTTGCTAGTTGAGCTTTAATCCTCTTCTGCCAGTACTTACTGGAAATGTGGAAACTGAAGATTTTTTTTCTGTAGGTTGTAGTCCTCTTGCACCTCAGGAGCTGTTGGTTGCAGCCATGAAAAATTCAGGTGCAGGTGTTAGAAAGTATGCTCAGTTGTTGGCAGGGCACATATTCATTGTCTGATGTATTGCCTTTGACTTTGTTGCAACATTTTCTATTATCTGGGCATTCCTGGTCTTGGTCTGAGCTGTTCTGCTTGTGTCCTCTGTGAGCGAAGGTGGGATGCTGTGAATGGGCTGGGCCTGACCATTAATGCATTGCTACACCTTGGGAATGCAAAGGTGGAAATTACTTTTACTGCGAGTGTTGCTTTCCAGCATAGATCTGTGGATTAAATCTGCTCCATGAAGGTTAAAAGTGACTGAAATGTACATTGCCCATAATGCTCCTCTTAAATCCTTTCGGGCATTAGCCAACGGGCACTTGACATGTGACGGCTGAGTGTTTGCAGTTGAAATTGTTGCACACAG
This sequence comes from Passer domesticus, assembly GCF_036417665.1. Lineage (NCBI taxonomy): Eukaryota > Metazoa > Chordata > Aves > Passeriformes > Passeridae > Passer > Passer domesticus. The sequence goes on from NC_087480.1 coordinate 47,238,447, forward strand.
CAAAGACTGCCTGGACAGGAATTTAAATAAATCTGTGCAAAGCTCTGAAGGAGCTTTGGAGGCAGATGGAGGCAGGGAAGTGCAATCCTGCCGTGACCCGGCAGGTCCTCGATCTCCCAGAGTGTGGGAGTAACTGCAGCACAAAGAGGCAGAGCTAGGACTCTGCTTGAAGGGGCAGGTATATTCTGGGGGCCTCTTACTACTGGCTGCAGTTTACTAGTTAGTGTGAAGCATAGCAGGAAGAAGTACGGCCTGGCTCCGAATGTGGGAGCTGCAGCCTGCCGTGTCAGCCAGGCGCAGGGGCGGGGCCCGGGGCGGCACGGCTGCCCTCAGGCTGGGGGCGGCTCTGGGGGGGCGGCTCTGCAGAGGGCAGGATGAGCAAGGGTTGCATTCCCCACACACAAGTGTGTGGGGAACATCTTCAAGCGTTAATTCAACAGCAGTTCAGATTAGATCCTTGAAACGCTGGAGCCAGCCCTTTCTGGAACAATTGTTTAGTCGGGTATGAAGTGAAGTGTCCGCCTCTGGGCAAAATGGCCGCATAAAATTCCATGTGGCTCTTAAAAGCAAAGAGTTCTGTTCTAAGTGCACTCAGAAGAAAGCTTCATCCTCTGGACTGTCTAAAGAACAAGCTCAGTGAGGGGTAGGTAGGTGCAGACTGTGGTTTGGTTACACGGCTTGCTGAGGAAGGGTGGGTAGGAAATGTACTGAAGCAGCACCCAGGAGCAGGCCTGAGTTGTCTCCTCCGTGCCCTCAGGGGAAGCCTGGGAGGGAGGATGCTGAGCCAGGCAGACCAGACTCCAGCTGTCTGGACTGCTCCAAGCCAGAGACTGCTCAGAGGCAGTTTGTAATGTTCTTTTAAAAAAAAAGTAAAAAATAGAAGCCTACTGAGCTGCCACCAAGACAGTGGGTCCCCTCATGACAGTCTTTTCTGAAGTTACCTGTGGGGATGACATGACCAGCCACTTCAAGAAACAGCAAAATCATGTTTGCGACACAATTTACAAATTACTCTATTTAGACCTTTAATTTGTGATATTAATGACTGCAAAACACTTAGAATGACATTTGTTAAAGGCACATTTCATTTAATGCATAGTGTACCATTCTAAAATATCCTAATTTCCTTACAAAGTGCTTGAGCAGCCACATACAGATAAAGTATAGCAAAATATATTTACAATCTAGGGTTTAAATCTTAATCTGCCTAAAAATATTTAAAAAACTACAGAGATAAAATTAGTGCTTTTTTCAGCTTAACTGGGTGAACATACCCTGCCCTCTAATTTTTTCTAATTTTTTTTTTTTAGTGATTTGCTTAGATTAAAAAAAGATTTCTGTACAAGATGTAGTTACAAAAAGGTATGTTTGAGGATACTTTTGTAAGTATTAAGCACCCTGTGAGATGCTTGTGTATATATATATTTGGGAACCAAAAAGGGCAAGCTGACTGTACCTCAAAAGTATTGGTTTCAGCTAGATAGAGGAACATAATTTGTTTCTAGTCAATGTAGAACCTGGAAACAAGGAATGCTGAGGAGTTGACTCACTTTTTCCAACGTGATTTGTAGCATTGGGGAAGGTGCCTGCCCCATTCCTGTGGGGGACTGGCCTGATTTAGACCTAGCAACGATTATTTTATTTTTATATCCCTTAAGCCTCTCCCCTACCTAACCCTGCAGGTCTGTCCAGCATCTTGATTTTTAAACCACCATCTTAGCATTGCATACTCCAGTGGTTTGTGTTTTTTCTTTGAATTAATAAAATCACCAGTTTTGAATTCGAGTGCGATGCCCACTGCCTTAGCCCACGAACAGCAAATTCCTGGCCAGGATGAACCTGTGAGGTTACAGTGCTGAATAGTGCTAGAGGTAAGGACCAGGTGGGAAATTTTATTTTCCAAGAGTCAATGTTTGCCCACAGAACAGCAGATGCCAAAAATAGGTCTTGGTTTACAAATACACACAGTGTCTGGTCTAAATTACTTTTCAACTTTTGAGGTACAGCTTTTAGTGTTAAGGGGTTTATAAAATATACACTGTTTTTATCAAAAATATTTATACATTCTATTACAACATATTGCTTTTTACCCTCAGTAACTGCCAATCCAGGGGCTGGAGCTCAGTGGCCTACATGGATACATTTTTTTGTTCACTTGGCCACTCCGCAACATCGGTGAAGTGGTACAATTAAATTACTTGCCTGGAGGTAAGAATACATTACAACTTCCAAATATACATGTTCACAGCATGTATACATTGAAAACGCTTACTTTTCCTAAGTGATATGATACTGTACAGCAGACAGGAGGATGGAGGGGGTTGGATACAGACTGGGACCTTCTCTGCCCCCTCGGGCTGCGGGAAAGGCTCGAGGTGAGTACGGAAGGGGCTGGGCCTGGGCCTTGCGGCTGCTCCGCTCTGGGCTTACCCTGAGCAGCGTCCTCCTTACATTCCTCATCCCAACCAGGGCCTTAAGCCATGCTCAAGGAGCTTGAAGGCAAAACTGTTTGGCAAGTGACTTTGGTAAACTCTCCGGATTTTTCTGGGTTTTGCTTTGTAATGGAAGCACTTACACAGTTGTTATCTCAAAGGCAAGGTGTTTAACATTTTTCCTAATAAATACCGTAGAAAATTTACAAAACAAGGCATATCTGTTCTCAATACCATTATTTTAAGAACACAAGATGAAGGTGTACGTAAAAATGTGTAGTTTTAAAGACTGCACAGTATTTAGCTGAAATCATTTGCCTTCTCCAACTAGAACCAGGTTCTGTGTGAGTGTCACCGGTATCCCAACTTACTTCAGTGTGGCTGAGTGGAGATTACCTAGCTCAAAGTCTGCTTTTCCCACTTAAGGCAGATACTTTAAAAAGCGGTATTATCTGCTGTGGAAGAGTGAGAGAAACTGTACAGATCCACGTGCGCCCATGTGCAGGAAGTTCAGCACAGCCTGGGTTCACCAACTCAGCTTAGGAACGCCATAGACCTGCTTTCCAGTGCTCAGATAAAAAACAATATACAAAGAGGCCACTCTTCAAAAGAGTGTAAAAACAGTACTTAAAAGGATCTTCATGTGATTTAAAAAAACCCAGAAGCTGCAGGTGGCACAGAAAGCAATTGAAGGGTCAGTATTCTTCAGAGAGAGGCATTCTTGTGAGCCAGTCAGCTGGGGCTTCACAGTGTGTGGAAGTTAACACCAATCAGCAATGTAATCAAAATCTCTGAACATTTCCTGCTCTTCTTCTGAAAGTATCCTTGGTTCCCGAGGTGGAGTGAGGATAGGTGCTTCAGAGGTAAATTCATCATCAAAATTACTAACATCTTCTCTTCCTCTAATGGTAGGTACGAAAGGAGGCTTGACTTTCTTGGCCAGTAAAGCATGCCAATCTATTTGCTGTAAAATAAATGGACTGATGTTTAGTTTCCCATCTCTGCTCCTTTGTGTCCTTAGAAATAATACTCTCTTGTACTCACCCTGAAAAAGTGATGCTTTTTCACATCCTCTGCATCCTTCTCTCCAGCCCCAAGACGCCGCTCTGGATTTCTTCGTAGCAGCTGAGAAAACATGCAGAGTTTCAGTGGAGAAATTCAGGGGGAGGGAAAGGAAGGAGGAAGGATGAGTGTTACTGTGTATGAGCCAAGACCAAGATAAGGTGGACAGTGAAAGTCATACTGCCTGACCTACAGGCAGTCCTTTCCCCCTGAAGGAATGGACGGACAAAGCTTTTAGCAGTGCTCTTTCAGCCTGCCAGCACAGTTTCAGCAGCAGCCAGTGCCAGAGCAGACTCATCTGCTCTGCTGCAGCACACTGCTGAATTGGGTGCTCCCTGCAGAGCTGTGCTGCCATGTCTTGGTACTGGAGGTGATCCAGGGCAAATCAGAGTGCAAAATTCCTCTTTGCTGGTGCAGGTACAGATTTACATGAGCCAGTGGTTCTTGCTCAGCTCAGAGAAGAGATTAATTATGCTGTTGTCTCAGTGCTCAGCTCCTTCACAGCAGTTGATTTACCAGAAGAGGGTTCAAGCTGCTTCACACATTCAAGCAAAGGAAAGGGTTTCCTAGTCACCCCCCCGAATGATGCTCCCCCTTGTGACTTGTGCTGCTGTGAGCAGCCCCCTGTTCCAGGCAGGGCCCAGCAGCAGGGTGGGTTGATATTCATGATGCAGCCATCAAAAAATAATGTCTAGTATATTGTGAATGAAATTCTGTGATGGGATGCTCAGAGCTCCAACTAGTAAACTGCCAGTACAAAGTTCCTAGTACATGTATTGTGGGTGCAGTGTAGCAGCACCCTGTCCCCTGTGGATATTGGCATGAATTTGAACAGCAAAAATATCTTCCCCAGCTACTGCCTTAAAACTGTATTCTGTTTTCTTCCTCTAGGCAAACACTCTCTCCCTGGGACTAAGCAATTTTTTAAAGTTATCAAATATTTATGTTATTACTTAGACAGTTATGTCACAGTAGTTACTGTGCTACAGCACATTGCTGAATTGGGTGCTAAACTGATGCTCAGCATCAGGCATTTATGTGGAGAGGCTGATTCTAAAGCTTTGGAACCACCTCCAATATTACCTTTCTATCAACTATGATAAGGTGCTAACTTCGTTTCAACTGCCTTCCTTTGATAAGCAGACACATCTCACTAAGGAATAGCACTAGCATCAACCATAACCAAAATCAGCTGTTCCTTGCCAAGAATGGGACTACAGATGCCATGTGTACAGTGTTCCCTGCCCCAGCTGGAACAAAACCAAAAAGATTTAGAAGTCTTTGAATTAAAATATTCATGTGACAATGCTAATCTACCAAATAGGTCAATGCAGCAGTGTTCAGCTAGGAAAAGAGAGCTGAACTGCTCTAGTTAGGTGAAATTAGGAAACTTAGTTCAGAGAGAAAATAAAGCCTTAAGTGTTTTACACTTTAAAAAGAAAAATTTGCTCCTAAAAACGTGGAATGGCATAGACAATTTTCATTTAAGGTGACAAGCAGCATGACACACCATAAATGAAGCAAGTCTGAATTTTAATTATCAGAAAAATACAAAGTGCAGGTTCCTAAACTATTGGAAACTATATTTCTTTTTTCCTCAGAAAAGTAATTGTTGGAAACAGGACAACAGGGAGATTAATAATTATTAAAATGTTCTTACCCGTCTCATTATTGAGATGGCTTCTGTAGACAGAAATCGTGGATATCTTACTTCATCATTTACAATGCTGTCAAACACCTCTTCTTCATCATCTCCAGGGAAGGGAGACTACAATGAAAGTTATTAAAAACACACTACAAACAGGCTTAAAATTACAACTGAAAGCAACATAAACTCAGCTGAATATTTTGAATTAGACACCCCGAAATGAACATGGCTTTCCACAAGGAAGATAGAAAAGGCAAGTTGATATTATCCCATAATTCCTACTGAAGGACTGTGTTTTAAAAATGTGCTTTTAGATGTAGAAACAGCTAAAACTGGGATCTTCTTTGAACTCAGGGTGCACATGCAAATTATCTATCAGCTCTTCTTTGGGGTAGCTGCCATTCACAAACAGCATGGGCAAGACTGATTTGTTTTAGTAAAATCTTTAGTATGTTGCAGCTCAAGGGTTTTCAAACTGTTTTGAAGTGGCCTGACAGATGTAGGTGACACTGTACAAGCTTTTTGTCCTTTTTTACCTGAAAGGAAGTAAAAGTAAGTTGAATGACCATATTTTTTTGGAAAAGAACAAAATTATGAGTTTTTAGCATGTGTGCTATCACTGTGCCACCTGGGAGATACTGTTACAAAATGGACCAGAAGGTAGAGCAGTATATGCAAAGGCAAATAAACTTCTCAACAGTGATTTATTTATACCATCTCATTTACATGGAACTGAGGCTTTCTATTTTAGTATGTTTGGCGTAATCTTTCACTGCTATCCAGTTTTATGTGTTAAAGTTCACTTTTGTTCAAACTAGAGGAGTTAAGAAGTTTATTTTTTCCCCAAAAGCATGTGAAAGCAGAAGACTGATATTGTTGTACACATCTAGATTTGGTAACAGATGTGTCCTGGAAACCTAGCTCCCCCAAACTGTATGTACAGATGTACTGTGGTCTTAGAGACACTGCCACTACTGGAATTTGATTTAAGACATAATAATGTATTAAATATAATCTAAAAATAGAGTAAAGCAAAAATCTGTTACAACTTGTTGGCTTCTATAATTGCTGATAAGTCAAGCTCCAGACATGACTTGCCAACTTCTCCAGTGTTACAGCAGCCAGTATCAGGTGAGTAGCTGCTCAGTATTTCACACTTCTTTTTCTTGATGACACACATTAAGATGCTCACTGTAAAGCTGGGTATGCCTATGCATGCTGTATAATGAATACTGATACTGTGGCAGGTAGGGCATATGAAATGTTAACAGGCTGGTATCCTGAGGTTTGTAACCTTTAAACATTGCTTTTTATGACTCCACTGTACCGAACTAGAACTTACCTCACCCACCAGCATCTCATAGATAAGAACACCAAGACCCCACCAGTCTACAGCCCTTGTATAGGAGGTTTCTGTCAGCACCTCTGGAGCCAGAAATTCCGGTGTGCCACAGAATGTGCTTGTTCTGTCTCCAAATCCCATTCCTGAAAGTTACAGATAATGAAAAGCAAGCAGTATTTTCTGCCATTCCACAACCTGTTCCTCCAAGCAGAACCTCTCTCCAGAGCAACTTCAGCTGATACTGCAGATCCAAGGCCTGTGACATGAAGGCTCAGGCCAATGAGGTGAAACATTCCCTCCTTCTTCCTCCCCATGCCTTTGTTTCACGTGTGCTTCCATTCAAAATTTTCTATCCCTTGCTATATACAGTGAGCCAGATTAAGGTTCCAGTTAACCTCTGTTACCCAGTTATCTTTGTTTGGAAAGACACAATCTTATGCTCCATTTCTGCCAGTTAGCACAAGGAAATGCAGTGCACACTAGTTTAGCCAACCTGCTCCTCTGAATGCTTGCGTAGTGCAAATTACATATAGTAGAGTAAAACATGGAGCGTAGTGAAAGAATGTGGAGCAAAATAAGCCCTGTGGATTTGCCAGAGGGACACAGTTTGAGACATCAGCACCACCAGGCCTGATGTGACATGACATGACAAGGGGAGCTGCTGCAGAAAACTTGAGAAAACCATTAATTGTAGCAGTCAGTAAAGGAAAGAACTTTCCTTCTCATTTTGTTTTGTCATTTACTGAACTTATTTGTAGCTACAGTCACAGGATTTGCCCTGGCACTCATGTTTGAAGACCTGCTGAGTTTACCCAATTCTTCTTAGGCTACCTTAAAGGAAAAGATATGGAAGACAGGCTAGATAAACTGAAAAAGGAGCTTTGCCCACACAATGGGTTTTGAGAAAAACACTGTAATAACTACCTCTGTTTGGCACTTGCCAGTAGTGAGAGGCTTGAAAGCAACTTTCTAGGCTTCCCTTTTGGGACAATCTCTCAATTTTAGCTGTAGTATACTTTGCACATAATTTTCATAAGAATCACACTTCCATATTCTCAGAGTTGCAACTGTTTCTGAGCTCAAAAAGTAGATGATCTATTTGTAAAAAAGCAAGGACTCAGGATGGGTTATAATGGCACTTGATTTTGTTGTGCAGTGTCAAGATGTTTAGAATGAGGAAACCACCTAATGCTTTTCCTCCTCCTAAAATGTGCAGTGTGTCTTGCTAACAAGCAGAGATGTGATGAAGGAAGAGTCAGAATAGGTGATGCTCACACTGACAATAAAAAAATAAAAATAACAGGGCAATGCTCACATGCTCCTGATATTTCCCTACTAAGGAACTTCCTCCTATCTCCACATTTGTACAATCAGAGGTGTATTTTTTTTCCTTCGAATGACACATGGTAAATAGACCCTATGCACATCTGGAAGTCCAAAACTCTCAAGGAACAGTCAAGGGTAGGACAGACTATGGAATTCCCCAAGAAAGAAAATTCAAGGGCCATTACCTTCTTTGCAAAGACCAAAGTCAGCAATTTTCACAAAGCCTTCTGTGTCCAGCAATAAGTTATCCAACTTCAAATCTCTAAACGAACATTTGAGAACAAAATTGCATCATTTGATGGGTTTCTTCAGTACTGTTCAGAACAGCTGAAATTCATCTGCTGGAAATGACTACTTACCTGTACACTATTTTGTGCTCATGTAAATACTGAAGTCCAAGAACCACACATGCAGCATAAAATCTGTTGAAAAAGTTGAAGTTAAAATTTCAATGGAATTTTGTCTTGCTTTTCAGAATGTGAAATCCATTATTATTCATTTTTTTCATGAGCCATCCTTTGAAGATTACTAACTGTTTTTTTGGGTACAGATTAGTTTTATACAAGGCCAGAGTTTTAAAGCCAGGTGGCAAAAACACTTAAACTGGCAGCTTTCAAACTGCAGCATGTTTGCTTGGGCTGGAGGATGAATTTTCTGTAGTGTTCACTGCTACAGCATTGAAGGTTTTCTAAATCAGCTTATTCTTTCCTTTTTTTAGCTTTGTCTACTATTTTAACTCTTAATTCAGCTTTTTTATGTAATGCTAAAAGAAAGTATTATAAAAATTAAATACTTGTGTGTAGATTTTGAATTCAGTGTAGATTCAGGCACATTAAACCTAAATGTCGTCTTCTAACAACAAAATCAGTTAGCATCTCCAAGCCTTTTAAAAACTTAAGCAGCATTTACTGAAGTGGCATAATGTGGTGATAAAACCCTTAGTTCTTATCCACGGAGCAAAGAGCCCTTCCCTTAATGCCACAGGAAGGGAGGGATACTCACACTGCTCTGGGCTCAGAGAAGACATCAGTGTGAATGTGCATCATCAGGTCCCCACCAGCAGCATATTCCATTACAAAGCACACGTGATCTTTGGTTTGGAAACAAGCAAAAAGGTTCACCAAGAAGGGATGTCTTACACTATTCACAGTTTCAAATATTCGCTTTTCACACATCAAGCTGCAAACAAAATCAGGAACAATATAAAGCTCAGTGCTGAATAACAGTTTTTCAATTCTCAGAAATTATTGGTATTTTATACTTTATTTTTTTGCTCTATTCCTCAGGATAAGAACTTTTTTTTTTGTTCAAGAAAGATTTTAATATCAGGATGCCATTAATTTATATTTAGCTTTCCCAACTGAAAAGAGGAAATCTAGCAGTCCATGAAAATTGTGCCGACAATTTTCCTTCCACATACTTGGATTGCATTACTATGCATTGGTATCCTGTGGCATTAATTTCAATCAATTTTTATTTTAATTATTTACAAAACATAAAGTGGAAATCCAGTGGCAGTATTACAGATATCTATCTATAGTAGTTCCTGGTTATTTGTTCTTAAACCAATTGTTTAAATTGTAGGTTACTGTTAATACAGCTATCCTTCCTGCAAATGAATATAGTCACTCTTAAGCAACTGTAAAAACACCTTCTTGCATGAAAACCAAACAATTTTGTAATCGCCCTTTCATGTCCAAGCAAATAAAAAACCCCAAAAAAACAGAACCTGATTTTTGCATTGAAAAGACTGAAAATCACCCAACAGTATCCAAAGAGAAAATATGTTGGACAGAGCAAGACAGTATGTTACAGGTTCAGAAATAGCAACACGGGTTCTGCCAGTATAGCAAACAGTCACTGTTATCCCCTAATGTGATGGAAGTAATTAGAATAAATACTTGCAAGAGAGCCCAAAAATCAAAAGCAAGATCAGCTTTAAGTCAGAGCTGTAGTTCAGGCATAAGAAGGGCACTACAACAAACCAGGGGTTACTCTGCTCCCTCCTTGCCCCAGAACAAGAATACACATCTACAGCAGCCAGCTATGCAGGGAGATGACAACTGACTTTGCTCTTCCACTCAATTCAGCAGCTCCCTGGTAGAGCACACAACTGGTTTATGGAACCCACATGTTATATTGTACAAACTGACCTGTCCACTTCATCACGAGCCACAATATCTCCTTTCTTTAAGGCTTTAATAGCAAACATCTCATTTGTGTTTTTGTATTCTGCCAACAGCACCTAAAACAGAGGAAATAAATTTGAGAGATGTATCTACTTTTTGATAAAGCCTTGACACTTGAAAAAGCCTTTTGACATTTACCTTTCCAAAATGTCCTCTGCCCAGTACAGCGCAGCATCTGAAATCCTTCAGACTGAACTGAAATCTTTGTTGTGATCTATGTAAATAAGAATTAGTCACAAAGTTTCTAATTTGTTAGCTTTAAAAAATATTATTCAGATCAAAACAGGAAAACCACTGCTTTTTTACCTCCTATCTTCGAGCTCTCTGGTGTTGGTGTATTTCATGTCTGAATGGGGAACATCAGACTCACAGATTATTTCAGGCTGGAGTTTTGGAACAATACTATTTCTGCCATTTTCAAAATCAAAGGTTGTTACTTCATCCTGTGAAGAACAAGAAACCTGAAAATTTAAAACTGATTGTGAAGGCAAATGAATGCAGAAATTTTACTATAAGCACATGAAATTCTTAATACACCCATTGCCTAGGCTAAAATGTCAAATTTCCAGATGATACAGGCAAGTAAGATTTTAGCAGACTGATGACATCTATTGCTCCAGTCATTCTGCTCTTAATAAAACCATTTTATCCTGAATACTCTAATAGTATTAGAGGTCTGGCTTTTTTTCTGTGGTGGAACTAATTACATGGAGTGTTAAACACAACAACCACAGAAACAGTTTGCCACTAAGAGCAATCAGATCATTCTGCTGACACAATTCTGTGTGTGGAAGTTAAGGCAGCACATGCTGATTTATAAAGGCAGAAATCCATCATACAACCATGTTAAATTGTATAACCCAAGATTCTTAAAAATTACTTGCCTGAGAAGGCACATCAGGAGCCTTTATCTCAGAGGAAGAGTCACATATTTCCACAAGGGAAGATGCACGGGGTGGAGCAGGTGGAGGCTCAGGCTCAAGTTCGAAGTCCAATTTGGCTACAGGAGAGTCACTGACAAGAAAATAAATAACTCCTCAGTGTATAGCAATGACTATTTTAATACCTGTGGATTTCTCCTAAACCAAACCTTGTGTGTCTGGATCTAGCTATAGAATAGTTTTCCACAACTAAAACATGGAAAGGTGTGTAGCCATGCAGGATAACCAGACTCTGCACACGTTCCGTACACGAGGGCAGAAGCCTCTCAGGGTACTGCAGAGCTGCAGAGGTGACCTACCCGGCTGGCAGGGTCAGTTCAGCGAGCTGGGGATCCACCACTTGCCCTGTGGCAGGCACTGCTGCTTGGGGGCTGAAGGTGCCAGAGTGATTCACTGTAGGAATAGCTCTTCTTACCAGCCTTCCCCAAGTGGCAATATTAATATTCATCTGAGGAGCTCTGAGAAATGTTTTGCCTGTAGATATTGTGAAGAAAGAAAATAGAGTGCAAGTAATTTCCTTACTCATTACCAAAACCAATAATTAAAAAATCCCATATTAATTAATTTATAGTTTATGAAAAACAAACTAAATTTGTAATTTTCCTTAGCAATTTCTAATTATTCACAATTAAATGCTAATGCTTAATAAGGAATTCTAATACAAAAGATTTCTAAATGCAATGCCAAATCCTTCATTATCAACAGTATTATTTGCAGGCAAACATTAGTCCTCTATATAAAAAAATTCACAGATCTATACAATTTTTAGGCTTTACATGTTTATATTAAAGAATCACCTTGCTGTTTCGAAAAAATTTTCTTCTGCCTCTGGAGTTTTGGTCTTCTTTCAATAACTGGATTGAAAAACGTAACCTGCAGTTCAAATAACGTATGTTATGGTTTCAGAACAAAATGCATTCTTAAAAGTTCAGGGAAAACTTGTTAAACTATTCTGCCATGTAATACTTTCAAGTATGTTCAAGTGCTTCAAAGAAACATTCTTACCTCTGCAAACAGAGTGCCCTGGGGTTCAAGATAGAGACACATGCCATGCCGTTGGTTATCCAGGAAATCTTCCAACCTCAGAAACTTGACTGCACACAAAGATCTCCAGTCACGCCAATAAACTGAGATTTCTAATTCACGTGACTATGACAGGAAACACAGACACAGGAAATCACTTATTTGTAATTGTTCTGCAAGAGTTACCAGAGTACAATTGTAAGGTCAAGAACTCAAGGATCAAGATGCAGAGTTATTTTAAAAGGCTGTCAGGGCTAACCAGTCAGACTGAAGCTCTGATGATCACAGCATTTCATTCACTTCAGATGAGATCTCCAGTATACAAATAAAAGCACAGGTGTAAAATTTTCCCTGAGAGTAGAAGCAGAGAGCCACAGTCATCAGACTTTCTGGGCCAGTCTAACAACATTGTTTGTTCAAGATGTTCTAGCTCAAGCTCTGACAACAAAACTTAACTCGTGCTTAGAAACCTCAGTTTTGATGGTTTCTGTATTTTTTACAAGTACCAACTTCACTTCATGCTTGCAAATATTTTAGTACCTGCATACACACGATGATGCAAAACTTTATAGTGTCTCTAGAAATGCACGCACCTTTTGTAACATGGTTGTAAAAAGGGGCCAAAAACTTTGAACTACCAGGAACTACTGCTCTATCTTGCTGATGTGATTTATGTATTAGAGTGCCTTATATGTGTGTTACACAAAAACCTGTCCCAGAAGTGAAGAATCCTGCAACACATGTGAATCCTGCAATGTGACATACATCATCGTATGTTACCACTTCAATTACATCATGATACATCATTTTATCACCTACCATAGCTATGATAAATTTCAAAAGAAGTAAAGGCAAGAAGCACCAAATTAAAAAATAACAGGGCTTGGATTGTGCATTTCAAGCACAGAAGGATTCACAGAATATTCTGAGTTGGAAAGGACCCACACGGATCATCAAGTCCAACTCTTAAGTGAATGACCCATATGGAGATTGAAGCCACACCCTGGTGTTACTGGCACCATGCTCTGACCTTCTGAGCCAGTCTCAGGATGTGTGGCCAGGAACAGCAGAAGCAAAGTCCTTTTCTGGCACCAAAACCTGAGTTCTTAAGTAGAGCCCACAACACATATGTGGTTGGCAGGAACAGCTACTACATTGAGTAGTTCTAGTCTTAATCTGAAAATAATTGAGGCTTCAGGGCTCCACAGCTGCTTGGTTTTTTTCTGCACTACTCCTAACTGTAACCTGAATTTCTCTACCTGCAAGTCTAAAATTGCTTCCTTCCTAGACAGAGGGAATTTGGACTGGGGCTTGGCAGAAAAAAAAAGCAAAAAACAGGAAAGTGGCTGTTATTTTTTCACATATGAAAAGCATATGTTGCAGTAAGCATGTACTGGAGATAACATTTAAGCTCCTAAAATATAGTTTAATTTTCAGAAAAAAATAAGCCTTGTACCTTAAAACACTAGGACTATCAGGTATCTCAAAAAAAAAACTTAATTAAATGTATATAATAAATTTTACTTCAAAAGTATTAACTCAATATTTGTGCCCTCTAAGTAGCATTTCAAGTTATAAGAAAGAACTATTAATGAATTTATTATTCCTGAAGAACTGACCAGCTTTACATGAAAACACTTCTATAAAAACACTAAAATTCTATGACATGGTTTTACCAAAACATCCAAACTGATCTGATATCACACTTTACTGATAAATAATTATAATAATTATAAGCTGCTAATCCAAATAAAAAAGGTAAGCACCATCTCTCCCATCTCTGAAAACCCACTAAGGGTTAGATCTTGGCAAAAATATTACATCAGTTTGTAAGTCAGGAAAGGTAAGATTTCTAGAATGCTGGCCCAGCTCAACAGCTTAAGACCAGGGAGCTCTTTCTAGTAAAGACAGGAATATTGCACTTACGGAATTTGAACAAAATGACAGCAACAGGGGGAAAAAGTGACATGAAATTAATAAAAGAATCAACCACAGCTCTCAATGAAATCAGGCCACAGCTTTACCCTGTCCAGTTCCAGTGTAAATTTCTGATCCCATGACTGATTGGAAATCGGTTTCCAGCTGGTTTGACCAACCACGGTGTTATCCAGCTTCAGTACAGCACAGACTTCATCTGTAAGTAAAGTACACAAACTCAGCTTAAATCTTTAAGAGGATTTTCCACAAACAAAAAAATCTCCAGTAAGTTTCCCTTAGAAATGTAATCTCGTATTTAATTGGTTTTTATGGACATAATAGTGTGGTTGTGCTTTTGCTTTTGTTAACAGCTTAACAGGTGAAGAAACATTTAAAGCTTTGAATCAATTTAATATTTTAAATTACAGAACACATCATGCCCATGAAAATTTACATAAAAGATAATGCATAATAATAAGAGAAGTAAGGGTATACTGAACTGGACAAGTCATCAGTTTTCAGAAGGTTTCTACCACTCCCACTTTTACTTTTACTGGGTCTGCTTATAAAAGATGATCTGGCTTCATTTGGACTCCAACCAGGTAATGTAATTGATGTGGCTTTTGATCGACCAGGGACATTTTCCAATATATCTTGGCAGCCCATGAGCCTCACTTCCAGGGTACCTAGAAGAAGATGGACAATGATTTATGAGAGTTTTCTGCTCTTAAGTAAACCAAGTGAATGACTAATGACTGATTGATGGCAATAGCTCACATTCTGACTCCCACAGGGTATAACAGAAAGATCAGATGAAATCAAAAGACAAATCCAGGACACACATATATATTGAAAATAAAAGCATTAAAAGTCAACTATGTGTGACTCAACCTTCTAGAAAAGAGCAACAGTTCACCAAGGTAACACAAGTTTTTGTTCTGTGTCTAGAAGTCTTTTTGTCTTGGGAACCTAACTGACTTGGGTAAACAATGTTGTATTTTAAGACTGACAAATTTAAAGTTTTCTATTACAGCAATGAATCTTGCAGAGGGAGCAATAACAATTTTAATGAGTTTTATATAACTAGTTAATACTGGATAATATTAACCAACTACTAACACTACAGATTTGTGTAAGAAATCACACACTAGAAATCACATTTGCCTGCTGCATGTCAAATTTGTGTCAGTACATAATTTAAAATCATTCAATTGTTGCAACTTTATTGAATTTGGATTTATGAAAGCTGAGACAAGAAGCTACTCTTCAACAAGCTATTTTTCCAAATCTTCTGCATCTTTAACCAAATGAGGTGTAGAGGCTGCTTTTCAAATTGAAAAGTTTCCTCCAGCAGCACAAGAACATCTGAACACCACAGATGGTTACAAGAATGGTAGGCTGGCTTCATCCTGTACAAGATAACATCTATGAAACTGTGACACCACTGACTAACAAAATCAGCTACTAAAAGTAGTGAAATTAGCCAGTTCATAATCAGTGTCAGTTAGAAATGCAGCTCTGAAATGCAGTCTTCTTTTGATAGCAAATGTACTTAACCAGGACACTTAAAAGTATTCTTTTGTAACAGAAACTTAAGTCAAACTTAATCTAAAAATGATCTGGCAACATCATAGCCCACAGAACAGACAGCAAGAAACCAGTCTAAGAAGAAATCCCAACCTGTAGGAAGCTAACAGCCGTAAGTGACAGCTAAGCATTAGGCTATGAAGACAAAGAGATGCTATTGGCTTCCGAAACAGGTTAAAAGGTAAAAGAATACTTCATTCCCAAACTCTGTTTAGAAAAAAAAAAGATATTAATAAGCAGAAAAGCTATACTCTTGTATAAGGAATGGATGCAAATCAGAAAATCACGTTGATGCACTTAAAGATGTGTGACAGTAGCATTGCTCTATTTCTCACAAAGCATTAGAGGCAAAACACAGAGACACTGTTCATTTAAATCCAGCTCAATACAGAAGCTCTTTGTGCAGGCAATATGAAAGTGAAACTATTAAGAACTTCACAAGCATGTAGCTTTGTCAATTTCTATTAAAAATTTTCATAAGTATCAGTAAATCATGTTTAAAGAGAAATTATAGTCACTATAAGGTATCTGACTCTTCATTATGTGTTACAGGAAACAGAAAAAAACCAAGTTGTTTTAAACCCAAGGCATGATACTTCCTGCCTGCAGTCACTGATTATTTGAGTTTTCATTTGATGAAAAAAGTTGTTCTTACCACACAACTTTACAAGGACTCTCGGCTGAGGTTCTGATAAACCACAGTGCAAGAGAAATAGACTTGCTCCATATTATTATTATTACTATTATTATTATTACTACTACTGTAGCTTAGCAGAAGAGTTCCTCTTTTATTTTAAAATATAACCCCACAGTATTTCAAAATTAAATTCTGTTTTATTTCTACATGTATATTATATCTACATGTGTATCTGTATTATGTATACATGACATTTGAATTACAGGTGTTTTAT
The DNA here is from genome assembly GCF_036417665.1 of Passer domesticus. Classification (NCBI taxonomy): domain Eukaryota; kingdom Metazoa; phylum Chordata; class Aves; order Passeriformes; family Passeridae; genus Passer; species Passer domesticus. The sequence goes on from NC_087480.1 coordinate 47,254,825, forward strand.
TTCTTATAAACTTAATCTGTTAATAATAGGCTTAATAGTTACATGCAAAATGTGTTAGGAAACAAAACATAGAATCAAACCTATCTGTTCTAGGAATTCTAGACCACAGACTAAATAAATTTAGAACAGCAACATACCCCCAGGTAGTCAAAGCATGTTTTTCTTTAAGAATGCTGTGAGGCTAATGTTCAAGACCTTTGTTAAGGTATCGTTCATCTGTTGAAACCCTACTTTCAATGAAGGACAATTCCAGGTGAACCCAAACTATGAGACTTTCCTAAGTCACATTTATATATAAATGTGGTTCCTCACAGTAGGACAAGTCTCTTAAAAAAATCACCCAATCTTATTTGCAAGGAAAACAGTTGACACCAATGAACAATAATCTCCTATGATTTCATGTATGTTTGTTAGGACCTCCTTCTTTGGATTAAAAATAAAATGCATGACTTGGTAGTATAAATCTCACCTTCCAGAAATCCATTGAGGGCCAGTGGGTAAAACAGGAACTGGGAGAAAAGCTGGGTGCCTATCTCCAGCTCTGTCACCTACTTGTATGATCAGGGCAATTCACTGAACTCTTCTGCAACTTAGTTTCCCTATCTGTAAAATGGGTATAATGATACTTATACATCTTGATGATAAGCACATGATAGTCTCAAGATGAAAGGCATTTGGTAAATGCTAGCAATATCATTCCATAGGGAGCTATTTAATGCCAGAGTGTCACATTTTCAATAACGTTATAAAAAGGTAAACAAATGAATCAAAGAAACTTATCTGCATTTTTTGCAGTGTATAGACACTTGGAAACTCTAAATGCCTTTGTCTAGGAAAAGAACAACAATTACATATGTCCAGTAAGAAATATAGTTGGCATTAAGGCTTGTTTTAAATCATTAATTAAGATCAAAAAAGGAAAAACAAAAAAGCTCTTTAAATCATACCTGTTAAAGCTGCTGGTTTGGACAGTGTACTGTACTGGTTTTGGGTAGATATTACACTCTGACGAGGACTTAATGTGGGTGAGGAGACTAATGAAAGCTCTTCTATAATAATACTGCTTTTGGGATGGTTTTTAGGAAGTTCATTCAATCTCTGTTCCAGTGAATACTTCAAGAGGTCCAGCTTCTGGCTTGATTCATTAAATCTTGCCTGTGCCTTTTCAAAATAAAAAGAATTTGAAATAGTTCATTTTTTTTCCCTTAAAGAACCTTTAAAACAAAGTATCAGAAATTGTAATGACAAATTACTTCTGAAAGTGCCTTTCTGTCGGTAACTTTCCCAGATCCAAGTAATTTCATCACATTTTTTGCACCTTCTGCTACAGCGTACTCTATCCTAAAATGATGCCGTAATTCTTCCATTCGGAGTTCAAGAGGGCTTATCACAGGTTTTGCTGCAAAGAGATATAAAAAAAAAACCTTCATTGAAGATAACAACCAGGTTTAATTTCTTTAGTATCAACCCCTCCTCCATATAAACAGAGGGGAGAAGAAAAAGGAAAAAAAACAGAAGAGATTTGGTAGTCCAGTATTGGTATTTGGTAGTCCAAAGAGAAACTTGAAGTATGTAATAAAAGTAAAATGTGATATTTTAAGCATCTACATTTGAATGAAGAAATAATTGATCAGGGTCTCAATTCAAGAAACAGCTCCTACTTCCTGAAGAGCTATAATTGCTAGAAGATCTGAAAAAAAGAAATATCTTCAGGGGAGTTAAGGGACAAAACTGAAATGTCCCAAATGTTCAACTGGCAAGGAAGTTTTGGGACTTCAACACTTCTGAACTACACCATGAGCATTTATCTTTTAAACTGCTCTGCAGCCAAGCAGATCCCTGATCAGTTTCTGATAATCCCCCTGGCTCACTTGAAATCCCATGGAATCTGGCTTCTGCCAGCACAGAGAAATGTGAGAGATTCCATGCACTGCCTTTGCCAAATGGCCTGGGTTAACCATTCTAATGTCCACATCTTAGAGTGCTTAGATATCCTAACCAGAGCACTGCTGAATATATTCCTTTCTGTTTGAAGCACTAAGAGTAGTAGGAACACAAAAAGGCATCTGAAAGCCCTTTCTAGCTTGAATTTCTTTTCCTTTTAAACAAATCATATACATAATCCATGTGCTAAAATGGGGTGTTAAAAAGTGGTGTGGAAAAACAAATACAGAAACCAAACACCTCACACACCACAAAACAAAGTACGAACACACATTTTTCATTACCTAGGATATATACAGGCCCTGACTACAAGCATTGTCATACAATGTCAATATTCAGAAATGCACACAAATAAAGGTCAAGACTTAGAGATATACCCATATGCCTGTAAGTTTCTAGTGTTATTAGAGCTCAAGAATAATTTTTTAAAATTATTTGAAGATTTTCAATGAAATCGAAGTTTAAAAATACTTCTGAAATGAAGCATGAGTATTTCAAGCCAGGTCATTTTAATAACACTTTTTTTTGTTCCTTTTAGTGTTTAGTGTTTAGTTAAGTAGTTGTTTAGCACTCAATCTAGCCTAAATACCTATAAAACCAGGAAAAATTCTCCTCCATCTGTCCTACCACTAGAAATAATAAGGTCAGTCTATTAAAGTATGACAAGCAGGCTTTGTACTGGCATCAGATTTTTTTTAGCATCACAATAGAAAGATGATATGCTATAAAAAATCACTAATTATTAAGACAAAAGAAAGCATGCATGAAATGAGAAGGTAGACCACAAAGAAAAAATGGGCAGCATAAAGCATAGAAAGGATGATAAAGAGAGATGATATTTCTCTTCATTACAATGAAGGTATTTTCCTTCACATTCCTTCAGATGTTTTTGGCACCCCAAGACACAAAGTTTTGCCTAGTCTCTGGTTATTTTTGGTTCATGCAAGCTGTATCAAACGTTCCTAATAGAAATTTATGTTAAGTCTGCATGCATATGGGTATATATCTATATGACATTCTGACATTAATGATTCATATTTTCTTTCTACACCATCACCATTATCAAAAGCCAATTCATTGGTCTGGACTGCCTGAAGAATCTGCATCCTTATAACTTCTATTTTTGTCTTGCTGTCCTGAAGCATCTGCTGAGCTGTGGCAAGAAGTTTTCGATCCTAGGAAAACAAACAGACAAGCTGAAATGAGAAACTTCTTCATAGACAAGACAGACTGAAAGTTTCAAAACACACATACTTAGGAACAAGAACTAAACCTATGCACTTCATAGAGTATAGCATTAGGCAAACTAACCACATTAAGATATTAGTGAAAATTAAGTTAGGACAGAGGCATTGGTTCATTAAAGACTGTAAGCCACTCCCAGGGAAACTGTGTGTGTTTCAAGGTGAGTAAAGGAGGCATGATCTAGAAACATTACATGTGTAGATTAATATTTTGTAATCTGATACTAAAGAAAGGAGAAGCTATTAAGTGCAAAATACTTCTGAAACTATGTAGAATGTCTCTAATTTACTTTGAGTATTGTAAAAGCTCTTGTAACAGACAAATTTGCTAGACTAAGCCTTCATAAAAGTAATTGCACTATTTAACCTGAGTTGATTTTCAATACTGAAATTAGAAATATGATGTTGCTTACACAGCACATTAAGTCTGCAGTACATTTTTCTGAACAAATGAAAGCTGAAGATTCTTTGTATTAATATGTAACAAACAAGGCCTACTTCATTAGCTATTTCATCAGCAATCTAAGTACAGTACAGCACTTTTTAATCTAAATAAACTAAGATAACCAAGCTTCATTTTCAAAAGCAGTATCACAAGAAGCTGTTTAGAAGAACATGCCTAAAGATGAACTTTCATAAACTTCTATGGCTGCCACGTGGCTCTGTCTCTGTGTTCTGGGAACTACCAGACAGCTTAAAGGTGATCTGACTTGCAGTATGAACAACAACAAAAACAAGGTATAAGAAAATTTTAGGCAGTGTATTTGTCCTGTCCACGCTGTACCAATCAATCACAGTAATTAACAGTCAGGGCAGATGTCTACCACCCTTACAACCCAAAGAGTATTTTGGTTAGCTCATTTTGTAGCCACTCTATAACCTCATTAATAAGTTACTTTCCCATGGATATGGTTTATAATTGTATTTTTAATTTTATAATGAAGTTATCAATTACTTAAGAAGTTAAAAATATTAAATTCTTCCCTTGCCATAACCAAGAGAAAGAACTGCAGTGAAGCTCAGATCCCAGAGCTGGAAATACTGGCACCATGCAGCATACTGTGAGAAAGATCTGTATGCTGAGAACCTGACCTTCATGGAGCTCCTCTGTGACCTCACACCTTGACTTACTACTCACTCAGATATTTTAATGCTGCCCTTTGTTCTGCAGGGTACATATACCAAGATCTACACATAAAAAGCTTTGGTTTCGTGGAAAGAAATTGTGCCCCCTCTGCATACCATAGTTTCACAACTCTCAATTTTAACTTTTAGTATCAATCAACATTACAGGGAGATAGCACAGATTTCATATTTTAAGACTCCACGTTACTTATCCAATTAATGATCACACTGACTTTCCTAAATCCATACTTTCTCAAATACAGATATGAAATTTTAGAATAATCGCTGCCTCTAGCAGAGTATAGAATTTCAGTAACAGATTACAAGTCACTCTAAAATCCTGTATTAAACCTTATCCTTGCATCACTCTGATGTATATATATGCTGGAAGTGTTTCTTTGTCTGTATCTTCACTTTTATCTTATTTTTGATCTTGCTGCTCTTGATTATCCCTCACAGTCTCTTACTGGAATGGATTTGCTTGCTCAGGAGCAGCATTAGCCCTTCAGTGTAGAGCAGAGGCAATCCAGTGTTCCAGAGATATCCTTAGGTTTTAAATAGATCACATCTTCCGAATCAAAATGTATGTGTAATGCTCAGCAGCTCTCTTAATGCTGGAGGCTGAATACAAAGCATTTCAATGCATCTTCTGAGTACAGAAGGACTTACAGTGCCTGTAAAACTGATCTGCAAAGCTGTCATGGGATCTCAGAGAACCTACACACATCCAAGGAAAGATGATCGTTATCTCAGAAATGTTCAAGTCCAAATAGGTTGAGCTGAATGTTACTGAAGCAAGTTAAGTACAAAGGGAAAAGCTTCCCATGAGATGATGGATTTATTAACAGACTGCTTTTTCATTTTTAGAAAACAGATTATAACCTCCCTCCATTAAATTTAGGTCTCAACATAATACAACAGATTTGAAATTAGATCATATAGTACACTTGAAGAAAGGTCACAAATGAATTTAATATGTTTAAAGATGGTCCTGTGACTACTTTTTAAAGAACTACAGGATTACTGGGATTGGATTCAAACTGGGGATTTTCTGCCCCTTTTGCCTACCCCATCCAGATGGTTGGATTCTTTTAAGCTCTGCTTTTTAAAACATAATCAGCATGCTCAAGGCTACCGTTCAGACTTACCAAATAACTCACTACTGAGCAGAAAAAAAAAAAGAGAGAATGAATACCCACCATTTCCATCCTCTTTGCTGAAGTGGCTGGCAATGCTTTTGTGCTTTCCAGCTTGCTCTCTCCAGCCCAGTTACTATATAGTCCCAATGTGGCAGGCTCATTTAAGCATTTACCAATCACAAATACAAGATTCAATCATGGATTTTAATTACATACCTCAATCTAAAGCAAACCAGAATTTATCTTCTCTACCTAGTCTGATCAAAGCCTGCTAACAATGTCTAATATTACAACCTGAGTGTTTAGTTAAGTTTTTCAGCCTGTTATAAGGTTACTTACCAAGGGTTTATTAGAAACCTAATTAATGTATGTCTTTTGATCCATTTGGGTCAGCTAATTATTAGTTTTAAGTGTACCTGATGTTAAGTACATGGCCCCAGAGAATGCAGACTCCAAGGGTTTCCAGGAGCTGAGGGACTGTGGTGGATGGACAGCATTCCCAGGTCCTTAGTCATAATGTGCACTCCAGCTATTTCTTCTATTTGCCCCCAGCTAGTATGTTACAGGTCACTTTCAGATAAGGCTACCTGGGACAGAAGGAACCTGATGGCACCTCTGGTCCATTGAGTCTAAACTCATTTTCTGGGAGAAAGCAGTGCTCCCTGCTATTTTTTCAAGGTATAAGGAAGTAATACAGTAGGCAGACACAACGTGATCTACCTCTCCACCAACACCTAGCCCAAATTCAGTCAAAAACATGAAGTTCCTTTCCAACAATTTCTAGTTAAAATCAGTTCTAAGGGGTACCAATGTAATTCCCAGATTCCTACTCTTCCAGCCAAACACTTCCTTTTAGTAAGCTGACTGACCCAGATAGGTGCTGCCTCAATTAAGATCTTAAAACATTTTGATTTTACTTACTACTGTCTGGACACAAAAACATCTAACCAAGCTACTATACACTATTTGTTAGATCTACTCTTGTGTTTCCCCTTAGTCTGCAAGTTAATCTCCTTAATGATTTAAATAAAAGTAAATGAAAAGAACAGTTCATGAGTAATGAATGAAAGGTGAAGGGGAATGTAAGTAGAGGATCCTTCCCTCCCTTTTTTCTCATTTGAGAACTAGGACTGCCTTATACTCAACAAAATGTCTTGTTGGGGTTTTTTTTGGTTTTTCTTTGTTAGTTTCTGGATTTAGTTTTGTTGACTTTTTTGATTTTGTTTTCTTTAATTTCAAAGGTTTGGATTGTCTTTCACTTGAGTTAAGGGATCCTTAGCATATGATGAATTCTATTACACAGAAAAGAATATGTAATAAGTCAAACCCATTTAGAAGTTAGCAAACACTTTCCCTCCACCTCCTTGGAAAAATTATGGTGCTTTCAAGAGAGAATGAGTGCAAGTACTTAAAATTCAGATATAATAGTAAGTGTGGCTTTATTTTTAATTTCTCTTTATTCTACCAGTTTCTACCTCTATATTACCACACTTCTTTAAAAAGAAATTATTTCAATGTGTATTTTACGTGTATCAATGCAAGTTATGACATCTCTATCAGAATACTACACAGATCCTATTGAAGCGTTTGGCACAGATCTTTTTACTGCTAGCTACAACTAGATGACAAGTTCAGAGAATACTTGGCAATAGTGCCTTTGTTGTAATTATCGTGCACATTACAATGTTAAACTAATGCATCTTTTTTTTTTTCAGTGGAGCTAGGAAAAACACCAGACACCAGTCAGTCCTACCAAGCTTTGCTGCTAAGTGAATCCCACGTGGTCAAAGATTACTAGATGTACTAAATTTAGTAAGCCGGATTTATTATTTAGGTTGAACTGCATGTGCACAAACTGATAAAACAATCACTTCAGTGGGTATCAAACCACAACAAAAAATGGTATAGTAATTTGTAGCAGATTTAATGGAACTGTTTAACAAAAATATAGCTCAAATGAAAAATACTGAAGATGCATACTGTTTATACATTGTACAGTCACATTCCAGCAATGTGAAAACCCACATTCATTTCATGATCTTTAAGCATTCCAAAGCCTTACCTTTGAAGAGCCATTGGAGTACATCTGTATCATATTTTCTGCTCCCTGTTTTACCTTCAGTTCTATATCCAACTGCTTCTTTAAGGCCATCAATCTGTTGTTTGTAGAAAACCGAGGATCGCTATTTGGAGTATCAGGAGTGCTAGGACAATCTGTGAATTAAAGGTAAGATATGAGCATGCAGGAAAAAACCCAGGAAGAAAACACCCAAACCACTCCACCAAAACCTACCTTACACTCTATTCTATGAAGTTACAGGTTGAACAGAACTGGAACATCATACTTGAGAATTAAGTGACCCTCCTGTCCAGAGCTACTTTGCAACATCACAGCAAACGCGCCTTGCCATGGGAAGCTCCGAGAGCCCTGTGACTCCTCCACACGTCCTAATTCACATGAATCACTTCCGGCAGCGGCCAAACAGGCAGGTTTGCAGCTAAGCCTCCTTTTATTTCAAAGGAGATTGAATTCTTCTAGAACCTCTTGAGTCAATTAAAAAATGCAGTTTTCCATTAAGCTTTATTATACTCCTGATTTTAAATCGAAGTGTTTTAACAACAAACTTGGATAACATTATTAGATACTAATGAGCACTGTCTGAACACAGGTCTTGAGTAGATCCTCATCCATTTTAGTGTGAATACTGCAGACACTCTTTATGTCAAAATTAAGAACAGATAAAATAAGCCTTTCTGTTATTGTGAAGCTGAATGTTTCCTGCTCTGCAGTCATAAGAGAAACCTGGGATAACTGGATATATAGGCATATACTGAACAACTGACTGATCTATGGGAAGGGGAAAGCTTTTTCACTTGACAGTATTACTGTGTTTGGGTCTCCCTCTTGTTGGATTAATTTTGTAAAATGCAATTTAGTTTTATCAATTAAATTATAAAGTCAAACTCCTTAACTTTTCATAACCAGTCCATGACTTCATATTTCATATATGACTTCATATTTCAGCTTCTGCAACACAAACTGTTAGTGAACTGAAAATAAGTGGCCCCTGGACTATTTCCAACACACCTGTCCTTAGAGCTAACTATCTTCCCTAGCAATCCCGATGACTTCTCTTCCAACCTTTTCTTAAAAGAGGACAAATGATTTCCACCATAATAATTAAAAAAAAAAATTTAGTTCTTCTACCCCAACAACTAAGAGAATATCTTCTCTATGGACAAATGGTCCTGGTTTCCTGGAAGACAGTATTTACTGAATGTGAACAGTAGAATCTTTTTTCCAGTTGTAATAATTTTCCTTGTATTAAAACTAGGATGAGGAAATCTGAAATCCTCAATTACCAGAAAACACAGGCAATGCACTAGTAACTTACAAATTTTTACTTATGAGGTGTCAAGGGGAGATGTCTTATCTGCCATTTCATATTTCTTCCGTAAAAGCTTCTGATAACTACTTCTGGAGATTTAATACATTCTGCTTCCAGGTTTGCTGGATAATTTCCTCCTAAATTGCAACCTTTGCTGAGGCTACGTACAGATTTCAAGTAAGGAGTTTTAATTTCCTCTGCTGCTAATTCTCTCTTCACTTCAAGCCACTTACAAGCCTTTTACTGCATCCTCACTACTAAAAGGTAGCACAGAAAATACCAGATGTTAATAAAAAACATCTGCATTACACCTCAGCTGTTTTGTCGTTGATCCTCTCCTCAGTGTTTTGGCTTGGTTCCTCTGTGGAACTGCACTTGAACAGCTTTACCTTAAATCTGTTATTAGTAAAATAAAGATTAGCAAAATGCTTTCCTATCACTTATGTCTTCACTTTCAACTAATCCTCATCTAATAATCTATTCAAAATGAGAACAAACATGAACTTGAAAGTCACAGTGTCAAGTCTCCTTGTAAAGTAGATTCATCATATAAATGAATATTTACCAACTTTATGGTACAAGTCTCTACCACTTAAAGATCCCAGCCCTCTGATGATCCCTGTGAAGGCTGTGGGGCTCCTGAAGTCTGTTTTCACAGCTTTTAAAGATGTACACAAGCAGCCTTTCCTTGCATTAAAACAACACACAAGTTGCAAGTTCAGGACTAATTAGAGATACCATGTTTCAGGCTGCCCAGGCAGCTGTTATTATCTGCCTTTGCATGTCTCTGCTGTGAAGGTGTAACCACACCACTCACCTGGGTCATCCCAAGAGTTGGTCTGTACTTGTGGGTGTAACCTACCCTCTACTACTTAGCTAAAATTGTTGTACTATATGCTTTGTTACTAACTAATAGCAAAGGAAACTTTTCTGCAATAGGGACTAATTGCTAGGAAGAAGTAATTTTTTGCCTTCAGGCATAATGGCTGCTCAGTAAACACCCAAATACAGAAAAACATGCTTCTTAAGATATTATGTTTAAAAAAAAAAACCCAAAACCCAACAGCTTTTCAGAGATGCTTTCCAAGGGACTCCTTCTACCATCCCCCCAACCAATCTCCCCATTACTACTCAGTAAGCAGCTCGAGGCAGCTTCTTATAGAATTCAGATTAATTTTTAAATCAGCCAGACAAACCGGTTCTATGGCAGAAAGCATTGACAGTCTTAGCAGCAACACTACAAGCTACATCTGTATTAGCTCTTTCCTTTTCTCTTTGTTTGGAAGGTTGTAATGACTTTGCATGGCTAGTTATCTCAGATTTATTTATGTAAAGAACTTTACAGAGGGGGTCAAATCTCCTCTGAAAGCATTTAGCTATCTCCATAGTACATATAAGTAATAAATTCATCCAGGTAATTGCAATGAATGGAATTTCTATATATGCCTAAACAAGAGTTAAGTACTAATACCAAATTGATATTTCACTCAAAGTAGGGACTGGGGAACAGAAGAGATTCTCCAGTTTGCCCCATTTATTGGTTAATATGGGCAGTACAAGACTTGCCATTTTGGATACATTCAAGCCTTGCACTGGACAGGGCTTTGCTGGGGTACAGGTTCGGGCTCCTAGGCCCAAATATTCTTCTTGACAGTGAGCACAGAGTGAAGTAACAGATGCATTTCAAGTGAACTCCAAGCAAATAGGCATCGTATTATGCTGAACAACTATGAAAGTTATTGCTTAACACCAGTGAGTTTTGTGCAACTTGTTAGCACACATCCAGGCTGCTGGAAGAGCTGCAGTGCTGCTTCTCCACCACCTGAAATATCCTGGTTTCATAAAATATACTCACCAGACGTAAAATAAGGTAATAGAAATGATTTTTTATTTAATATTTGGATTACCTGAGGACAATGGCAGTTTTCAGTCTGAAAGGCTTATCTGAACTGTGATCTTTGCTCTTCTGAAAACCTTTTCAGTTTGAGTTTGTACAGTGCTCACCAGCAGTAACTTCTTGCTTCTAAACTGCTTTTTACCCATCACTTCTATCTAAATTATATTTATAAAGAGTAGTTACATAACTCTACTCTTCTGAGACTGATGCTCATTCCTTTGGGATCTCCTCCCCAGATGCCACATATAATATTTCTTCAGTAAGCTCAGTGTGAAATCGAGGATCCCACATAACTTTCTGAATTTGGGTTCCCAGATGGTACTGCAGCATGCTGCTTAGCTACTCAATTAGCAGCAAGTACCCTTTGGTAAATGGTTAATTTTAATCTTGTTTGAGGATATTTAATTTCAGTTAGCCTAATCAGTGTCATACCCAACAGAAATACCTGCAATGCATTTAGGCAGTGTTGAAGGGAAGAAGAAAGATGCATTGTCAGGCATTTCTCAGGGAGTCAGAAGGCTGGATCAGCACTTCAGCTGAGTCATCAGTAGGTCCAAGGCAGCAGTGGACATTCTGCACTCAGAAAACATCCAGCGCTGACCTCCTGGAAACTTCTGAAGTTCAACTGGATTTCCACTAGGTAACAGCTAATTTTAATTACTAAAAAAGTGACAGGAGATTGTTTCAAACTGCATCAATAATATTATTCTACTTTAAGGCTCCCAGAAGTTATAATGAAATTCCTATGGATATGAGCTTGTAGGTGGAGTCTGCTGTCTAAAAAGTCACTACCTATTATCAGTTTGGTTGCTACCTCTACCAGTTTCCAGTAACTGGTCTTATGTGGACACTTTGGTGTCCAACAGATTAACCCAGTCATTTGTAAGGACACAGAAATCCCCCAAACAGCCAGCCAATCATAATCTTTTAAAAAATAATTTATTTTCTTTGCAACGCCTACAGGCAAATTTGATGTAAAGTGGATATCTTCCATGTCAGGTAGGAGGATGGAAGAAAAGACATTAACTTGCCTTTGCATTAATTTTGTCCATGTTTTATCCAGTTTTAGCAAATCACTCAAAGGTTTTCCTGTCACTGCACTTCTCTATCCCCCCTAACTTCAGCTCTATGAAACAGACCAATTTGCCAATTTATAGATCTTATGTGTTTTAACTATACATCTAATTAAATCAGTAACTTGCTGTAGGTAAGCTATTTCAGTCTTATACCTTCCTGAGTCATATTAGAAACCACAGTCTGTACTGCTTTTGACACAAACACAAACCCACCAATTTAATCTCTGCCATTGTACAGAAGTATGTTTTCTAGACACAAAATTCTTCATCTCTGAAACAGAAGTAATCATCCCCATGGGACACATTACATCTCTCAGACTTTCAGCAATAACGATTGCTAGGGTTGTACTACTCATTTTATGTTGCTAGATTCTGCTTCCCTTTTAAGTGTTGACCTACAAATTTTAAAATTCTGCATCCTTGTATGACTAATACACTGCACAACAAGGGCAGACTTGGGTACAAAGTCCCATTTCTAAAACAAACTTAGATTCATCAGCAATCCCTATAAGGTAAAGTACACCTATGTTGTGCTAAAAGTTGTTTCTAAATCACATACCCACTGTCAAATCTACCCTCACATGCTGTAATAAAGCTGTTTGACAAACTGCACTTTCTGGTTAAAGTTTAGTACCAATTCTTCAAATAATTGTAAGCTTTCAACTCTAGGCAAACTACCACAAAGACAACTAAACTTGCTTGGAATGGAATGTTATTAGAACAGATTTTTCTACAGTAGATTCCTTAATGCTACATTTAATGATTTCAGCATGTATTGATTACACTGTGCTGATTAAAAAGCAGTTACACTAAAAATTAGTGGCTTGTTAAAGAGCAATACAAGTTACTGCTCGATACCATAAGCAACAGAAAGAGTCACAACAGCCTGTGTAGCATTTCTCAGCTCTGTATTGGGAGCACTTTACACATATATGTTCACACCCACTTTTCAGATACAGGAACACAGGAAGATTAAATGATTGCTCTAAGTTACCAAAATGGTCTTTCAACTAGTCAACAGAACAGTCCAAAAATCTTTAGAGTTCAGGCCTGACAACTCAAAGGGATCAGCTCAATGAATCTCAATCCTGTCTTTGCTACTTAGAACCTGAAAAAACCTACCCAGTATATTCTGTTATACAGGGAAAAAACACAGGGCTTTAATACTGAAATGTATTAAAGTGCACAAAGAGAACAAAAACCTTGACTCCTCCAGCTCTTGAACCCTCTTTACCTTATTTTCAGCATTCATGATCTTCACAGTCTAAAAATTTCCCATATATTTCCATCTCTTTTAAATAACTTGTTACTAAGTGACCAGGAGAAGGTCAAACACAAGCTAAAGTGAAAAGCAGTAACAATGAATAAAGATAATTCTGGAAACAATGCACTTTTTGGGGAGCTCCCATATTCACCAGTAAATGGGTTATTAAATTCACTGTCTATTTTAGCAAAAGCAAGAATTCCCTAAGTGAGGTATCTGGGACCTGTCCACTGAGGTATCTTATGTCAGATGGCAGTCACCTTCAGGGTTATGTATCTATGTACTTCCTCAATATCATGTGTGTGTGTGCACATATATCTACATGCACACACACACAGCTGGCATGTCATAACTTTTATATCACCGACTTTATTTTGCTAAGGCCAAGCTCACCAATACCTTAAGTCAAGGCTAAGGCTTCAGTATTAAAAATCAAAATATCACTAAGATGACTTGCAGCCATTTGTCTCAAGACAGACATTTACTGATAGTGCTCCCCCTCCATGTACTACTGACCATGAATGAGGAAGGAGACAAGCACTTAAATTACAAGGCAAATATTACAAAAAACTCAAGCACTTCAACTTCAGAGGGTGGGGTGGGTGCTTCCAAACATTTTATCTAAAAAGAGGTATTAATGGAATTAAAGATTACTTCTTTTTTTTTCTCATTAAGATTATGCAAAATATTCTATTTAAATGGGTCTTGCATGGGAATACCTGATGTGATACTTTACAGGGAATATAAAGATCTCAACAGAATTTGCAAGCTTTTCTTGCGTATTTCCATGATTAAGACTGTACAATCTATCTACTACTAACACCTAGAACAGAATGGCATATAAAAACACAGTTCTAAGAAGTTTAGCACACATCAAAAGCATGTAGAAGCACATAAGATCAGCCACAATCTTTTATCCTTTGAATGCCTCCTGCATTTCCCAAGACATGCACAATGACAATATTGCTCATTAACTCATTATGATAAGGCTTTTAAAAATGCTACACTGCAAGGAAGCATTCCAACATGAGCATTTCTGTGCTCATCCACTTTTCAAGTTCTACTGCTAGATGAATTTTGCAAATTATGTCTGCACAGATTTTTAATATTTGGTCTATACACAGTTTGTATGCAATTCTTTTTCTGTTCCACTCTTCCTGTTCCTTTAAAAGCCACGGTCCTGTCAACACTGAAGCAGGTTTTTGAAAACCTTAGCTGACATGGAAGAGAATGCCTCATGCCTACCAAAAGCCCAATGGCTGTCTAGAAGCATACGTGATTGTATTCACTTCCATTTCATGCTGCAGCAACCACTTAGCCTCACTAGTTCCAGCTGTGTCCCTGCTGCACCTCTTGTATCCTCACAGAGATGAAATGCAAAAGAGAACACTGCACAGGCCAGACACGGACATCTGAACACCTCTGCAGAATGTCACTGGGCCAGACCATGAACTGCAGACATCACCCACCACTATCTCCTAAATTCTCACTGTAACCAACCCTTCATCACAAGGATGATGCAGACTTTTGTTCTACTGCCCAAGCTTCCTTAGGCTTGGCATTCATTTCACATGAATCTTCAATGGCTTGTGCACATTATTAACATTTTGCCAAGAAGAGTCTGTGCAATGTGAAATCACCAGGCTGGCAGTATCTCCCAGGCCATTCCACAGAGCTCAAAGAGGAGTGTTTACTTTCACAACATTCCATCTTAAAATACCAATCCTGGTATTTTTAAAAAATACATTCAAAATTAGTATTGACTTGCTGCCATGCCACAGAAAATACTAATTAGAACCATCAACTACAACCATTCCGTGAAAACAATTTCAAATTGTCTTTAAAATAGTAGCTTTGCTGTGGAAAAGGCTAGAGACTAAACAAATTGTAAAAAATGTCACTGTAAGAAATGTTTGATAAATTAAATAACAGCACAACTAGAAAACATTTTTAAGTTAAGTCTTAAGTTTAAAACACCAAAAACTAACACAAATTTTAAGTGTAAATATAATTTTTCCTGCATTGAATAAAAAGGTGCATCAATGCTGATGTCTACAGTTTAATTCAGAGAAAGTCACTGGAAGAGTTCATGAAATTTGCTTTCACACAGAGAAAAGTTACTAGGAAACATTACAGTGACTGAGAAAATATTTTAGTATGTTAAGAACTGAAAGTGAAGAACTCATAATCCATAAACGACACTGTTCCCTAGAAAGAAGTTTAAAACTCAAAGGTACTGGATACTGATTTGTGAGTCCAAACAAAGAGACATACATAAGTAACAAGCTCACCAGCTATGGATTTGCTCGTTCACAAAGCAATTTTTTCAAGTGAAATGGGGAGAGCTTATCTCAGCTACAAAGAAAAAGTGATTTCACAGTAATGCATGGTACCTGCAACATCTTCGAGATCTGTTACAACAATGTGTGCATTTAGCTCCTGTAATTTATGATGCAAATCTTCTAACTTCTTATTAGATTTTTTCAAAATGTTGTCCACATATGCCAAGTTCTTTTTATCCGTTGTGACCTTCCTGAGGTTCTCTGCTCCCTCCTTGATTTTAAGTTCCTTTCTTATTTCTCGCTTGATTTGGTCCTTTATTTCATCCAGCTTCTGCTGTACCATCGTATCTGAGAAGTCCAACTTCTGGCCAGTGCTCACATTCTCAGAGGTTACAAGGCCTTTGGCATCCCCCTAGGAAGAAAAACAGCAATATAATCACCAGGCAACACTGTTTCTGACAACACACACTTACAGTGCCCAGCACTCAGGTCGCTGTAGTTAACCCTGTAAGGCCATTCACTAACCTCAGGTTACACTCACATTGACCTAAAGCAACAATATCACAAAATATGATGATAACTGGAACTACATTTTACAACAGATTTATTTTAAATTTAGTGACTTCTATACTATGCCTATTTTTAACACCAAGAGATTTAAATACTTTTGTATTTGTCATGGCTGCTTGCCTGGCAGTTATATGCCTCAGAGCTAATGAGTCATGTTTGTAATTTTATAGATTTAATTTGTGTTCTAATAGACAAGACAGATAGAGGAAAGAAGACTGACTTCTAATAGTTCTACTCTATGATGAAATTTATACATTTGTTATAATAGGTTCCTTTTAAAGATTGTTTAAGAAAATGCAGTGACGTTTGCAGTTGTTTAAAGAAATACTGGCATATCTATAAAGATTTGCCAGGTTATTACTGGAAATACATTTACCAGGTATTTTTATTTTTTAATCCTTCAAATAAAGATTATTTTTTAAAATTTTAAAATAAAAATTAATTTATGTTAAAAACCATAATAATAAAAACCCCCAAATCTTACTTTCTTGTGCAGGCAAGATAGGCTGAAATGAAAAAAAAAAAGTTGCAATGATGGAATAGGAGTTGGTGTAGTAAGGGAGCAGGGGATGAAAAGTCTTCAGACTTCCAGTACACAGAGGGTCATAATCGTGCCTACCATACATTCCCGTATCATTGAGAAATAAGAGCACAAAGGGCACATAATGGAACCTACACCAGTGAAGTTCATAAACAATTCACTACATGTGTGACAAGATTTGTGTGCCTTATGCACAGACCCTGGACAATGAGCAGACTTTAGGTCCTACCAAAAAATTCCAGCTAGAGGTAAATGAGTGAAGATCAAAGAAAGATTCTCCTGAACTTTAATTCGATCCCATCCTAACTTAGAATTTATTTAATAAATGTCTGGCCTGATTTGCATGTAACTACCCAAAAGAGCAAAATCCCACTAAAGTTTCTTAAACACTCTGAAGAAGTTGCCTTGACTTCTGAAAAATGGGGTGAACAAAAAGGCATTTTAAGGCATACTTAAAATGCAGAAAGTTTTTGTCATAAAATCAGTTATCATCACAGTAAACAGCAGAAGAAAATGTTTGGGAGGGAGTTCACAGAGCATAGCATCAGGCTAATAAACTGCAGAATGTCCAGAACACAAAACCACTACAGATACTCTACAGTAACTTGGTTTTCAAAACAATTTGGATCATGAAGGTTGTTCCTGGGCCCTACATGTCAACAGATAATGCTGGTCAAACTATTTCAATCTGTGCATATTCCAGCAATACTGCCTTCCATAAGCAAGATGCAATCTACGAGTCCTCAACTATAATTTCCCAAGTTTCCTGAATCTCTCATTAAAATTTGTCTACCCACAGATTCTACTTTTAGTACAAAACGTTAACAACTCAAAGATTCAAAAATATTCAAAGTAGTCAGAACCACCATCTTGCCACAGGATTTGACTATCAGTAAAAAAGAGGACAAGCAAGCAATTTGGAAATGACAAAGTGAATAAGAAATGAAAGGGAAAAAAACCATGCAAATTTACTTTAAGTGCACTTGTGAGTGCTTTTCTGTCAGTGCAGATTAAAATAAATAATTATGCATATGTAGAGAGGCTATTAATAGCTGGACTGGGAAGTACATGGCATTGTTTCCATATATAGGCACACAACATAGAATAGATTTTTTAAAAAAATAGAATAATCAATAGCAATGAGCAACTAGTACAAAGGTTCATGAAATGAAATGAAGGAAGCCATCCACCACGAGCTGAGTGTTTAGTTTTGAGTAAACTGAAACTGAAAAGAAATTGATATAACAACTCTATGGCAAACTACTTAAGTAACAAGTATACCCAAATCAGATTAAGATCTTTGATTTCCCTAACACATAAAAATTAAGAATATAAAAAAAGAGCATCAAGATTAGTATGCTATTACTCAGCCTTTAAAGAAAGAGATATTAAAAAATGTTTGTGAATAAAAAGCATTTATTTTTACAGCACAATTATTCATGCCTGTTCTGTAAGCTTTCTAGAAATAAACTTATGTATCACCTGCTTCCTTAAAGCAGGATATTATACTTTTTCAAGTTCAGAGGAGAAAGACAAATGAGAAATGTAAAAAACCCCAAATCAAATAACAAAACCACCAAAACCCAAAAGAAAACCTTTTTTCTATGCTGTAATAGCACCTGAAGTTTGCTAAAATTATGCCAGGAATGTACACTTCTCAAACAGAACAATGTAATTAAGATATAAATAATTCAGAAATATTATTCACTGGGGTTTACCAAAGAGACTTCAGTTAATTGTTCATCCATTGTACAATAATGTATTTTGTTACAGGGGAGGTTTTTATCCCTCTACAAGCCCTATATCCCATCTGTTAAAGTGATGTTATGTTCTTCCATAAAAAGGTTTTTGGAGCCCTTGTTCCAGACAGAGTCCCTAGTAAGCCTTCAATGAAATTAAATCTCCATGATCATTAGTAATTTGCCTTTGGAATTTGCAGTAATTGAGTTGAAGTTCTCCTCAGCCTGAGCAGTCTCAGCCGCATCTTCGTCCCTGGATTTGAGGATTTCAGGAGAGACTTTTCTTCAATCTGCTTTTGAGACAGTAGAGAGTTCACTAGTGTGGATAACACTGGAAGCTGGTCACACTGCCTGTGCACTTAAACATTCTTTTTAAAATCTCCCCAACAGCCACAGAAGATACTCCTTCTCTCTCTCCTGTCATCCAGAGTTAATTATACTTTTGAGCAAAAAGTATTCTCTGACCTAGTTATCCAGATGTGTCACCTGGCACAAAGGTCACCGTGAAATAAATTCTTCCAAGGAGGCAACTGTGCACTCAGTGACCCCTGAAGGTCACTGGGAATGCAAAGCAACAGTGTGTTCTGCAAGGGAAGCTGCTCTGCTCCTTTGAGACAGAGCCTCATGCTGCAAAGATGAGCAGCCTCAAAAGTGTCCCAGTTTAAGATGATGTCCACAATGGCACAAGACAGAACATCTAATAGTTAAATCAGTGAAATGAGGTAGGATTTTTTCTTTAAGAAAAGCACCTCCCAAGTGCCAATTCAAAACTGCACTTTTAAACTGAAGTTACTTAAAATACAGCATATTCCAGCTTTATTAGATGACAACCTACTACCAAGTCTCTGCTTAGAGTTGAATATGCTTTCAAGAAACTATTTTTCTCATTTGGATAAACTCCCTCCCAGGGTAAACCTCACATCCTTTAGGTTGTAGGTGTTCTGCCCACTCAGCCTGAAAATTAAGTGTAAAAAGAAACAACAATTAGGGGCAAGGCCCAAGTCTTTTCCTTTGCAGCGCTCAAGCAGGCAGTGTGCAAAGACAGAAGAAACAACTCACATTCTCTATGCCAAGAAGCTATCAATGAACTTTGCACTACTCTTCCTTACTCTCCCTTTCCAAATCATTTAACATAAAATATCTTAAGAGTGGAAATGCTCTAAAACAGGTAATGACTAAACCACTCTTGCTGGCAAAAGAGACAACGGGCCTCACTGCTTTACAGTCCAAGGCAAAAGAATGGGCAGCCAACTACTGATTCTCAGTTTCCTTTTAAATTCAGGTAGTGTTCTGACTGCTGGTTAAAAGAGAGGGGCCAATCCTTGCTGGGTGATCCCAGTACTGGACAGCTCAGCAGAGCATCCTTTCCCCTTGTGCCACAGCAAACTGCTGGGAGCTGGCTCTCGCCGAGCAGCGAAGGGCAGCGTCACCCCCCAGCCTGCAGGCACGGACAGCAGGGAGAGGCAGCCTCTCTGCAAATACATGTGTCTGAGCCACTGCAAACTTCTGAAACATTTCAGTGTGTAATGAAACTGGAGATATGCTTACCACAATTAACTATCAAGGACCACAAATTAGATACTACTGCTTAATTAAAAAAAAAAAAGAAGGAAAAAAGGAGTCCATTTATGCAGCCTTCCCATTGCAGAGGGCTCAACCTCACTTCGATTGCTGGCTCAAAGACTATCTATTTACATAGATTAATTCAAGATGCCAGCCTTCAACCTCTGTACTTCTGGGAAATGTTTTAAGTATAGTTGCTGAAAATAATGAGTAGTGGTCTGAACATGTCTTTTAATTATACAGCCTATTCTGGCTGGTGTGGTGAAAGAGAATAGTAATACTGTTTATGAAAACCATGTGGGGCTTGCACTTTTGCTTCAGATCAATTCTGAACCAAACAACTGGTGAAGCAGGTGCTTTGACATACTGGATTTACCACCAAAATCCCATCTAAGAATAAAACATCCAAACTGCATGGCAGTGGCAATGGTACTGCTGAAGAGAGTACCATGAAGCTGAACATACCAGAGAATCTGCTTAAGCTGTGTAAACCAAATGGCTTCGAGCTCTAAATGAGATTCCCAAACTGCTCCCTCTTAGAAGATAACACAGGAACTCTGGGTATTAGTAACTCCTGAAGACTTGCTCCTAAAATCACAGTACAACTTCACTGTGCTATATCATATATTCATTATAGAGGATATCGATTACAGGAAGAATTTTGATTGCTCGTTTCTGTTAGAAGTTGTTATAGAAAGGTAAGTGAAGCCTTAAATTACACGATGCTTAACAGCTGATGAATGCTCATGCACAATATTATTTCCATTCACATTGATGTGCTCCTAGCACACACTAACCTGCCTTTAGAAAAAATCCCAAACCAGACCTTATCAAAACTCACAGCAAAACTGTTAACATTTTTACCTAAAAGTATTAGTATTTCTTTTTACATGCTCTTGAATTTTAGTAATAATTTCAATAGACAATGAGACAATTAAAAACTTGTTTGACAAATATAGTAAAAAATGCTATATAAAAATAGGATTTTCATCTTGTGTATGATTTAAAAAGTTATCATAACCCAGAAACGCTAAATGTTTATTAACTTGTAATTTAAATTGAAGAGCTAGAAGTACAGCTTTGGAACTACTAGGTATCTTAGTATAATAATTTTCTGAATAATTTTTTAGGGAAAAAAAAAAAGGAAAATAACAAAAAGCTGCTTTTCTGAGCTAACTGCCAAGGTTCCCGAAGTTCTCTACACTAATTCCTAAAACGAGAGTAGTCTTTTATTTTACGAACAATGTTAATCAATTGCAAACTTCCCTTCCCCCCTAAAGTCATTCATAAAACCAGATGTGACGGCTTGTCTGCATTACTGGAACTACATGGACTATTTCCTCCTACTCAGAAGCAAATGTGATTGTGGTCAAGATCTCAGCACTCACCTAATGTGAAGAACTGAAAAAAAACCCAACTTGGAGGCTTAATAGATTTTGGCATTAGTTTGCTGTGCTAACATGTCACAAATCAGGATTTAAATTTAATCTAAGTCACAGCTTTCTGCTTTGTAACAAGAGGCTGTTTAAGGCAGAAATATCCACAGTCCACTGCATTATACATGGATGAATTCAAGTAGGACACTGATTAAATGGGCTTCAATTCCTGTGCACGAACAGTGAGTGCACTGCATCTGTAAGATATGAAATGGATTTCTTAAAAACGAAAAATGTGTTCCTTAAATAGAGAGGTCCTCAATCAGCTGGTCACCTCTGCTATGCTCTCCCCGTTTGAACTGCTGTCTTGATGAATACTTTAGGAGGAATGTTTGCTTTCACTCATACAATAGTTGCTGGGCTGCAGCAGTTGGTCCCACACCTCCGCTATGAAAAACTGTGTGGCCTAACTCAGCCAAAACACCTCATCTGAACAGGTAATAAAATTCCCTTGGGGAGTCCTTGCTATCATCTAGCTTCCAGCCACCAAAAAGCCCTGATTCAGTCAGAATTTTCTAACACACAGAGCATGGCCCTCAAAAGGTGCTCCAACTGCAGTGAAGACTTGCTTACAGCACTAGAAGTTGTGCCAACACTAATGAGAGAAAGGGGCATAAGAGAGAGAGACTTTGATACAGAAGGGAAAGAAAACACTAAGAAATGTTGCCTTCAGCTGCTTCTCATTGCAGGAGCTCCTGAGTTTTACACCAGGAGAAGAACCTGCAAGGAGGCTTCCGAAGAAATATGACATTGAAAGAAAATCTTCACAGTGACGTGTCACAATCACAAAAGCTTGAGGGAGGCTACGACACAGCACAGGTGATGAGCACTCAAATGGGAGGCCAGCAAATGGCTACGGCATCCAAGAAGCATGACTACACATTCTGGCAACAGGCGTGGTACAGACACTTCAGCAGTTTCCAAACTTTTATCTCTAACTTGAAGTTCCGACTCCAAGCCAAAAAATTCCAATAGAGTCCGGTACAGTGGAAACAAAACTTCCTCTCTCTAGTTTCAGATATGCAAAAGAAATAGCAAAATCCTAGTTCCCATCAATAGAGACTGCTGTCACAACCTTTATTAACATGTGCCCAAGAAGATCAGGATATGAAATTATGGCTATAATAATGCCACTTCTCCATTGTCTATGAGACTTCGCTTGGTTTTCATTTAGCTTCTCATCACATATGAGAATAACATTGCTTTTTACGTAAATAGTATGGTTTCAAGTAGACCACATATGGTAGGTGAAGCTCTATTAAATGCCAAAATACAAACAATCCCTTTCAAGATACAGGGGACAAGATTTTATGAAATGTTAATACCATAGTGCATGCTGAAAATATCGCCAATAATGATGTATCATAGAACTGTGCCAAGAAGACTGAAGTAATTCCCCTAAAATGCAGCCTCACCAAGATGCATGCAATCAAAGCACTGAAATGATGATTTCTCAGCTAATGCCTGTAACATTATCATATATTAATAATGTGGCAAATATACACACTCCCCTTTAAAAGATAAGGAAAACAGGTGGATTAAGTGACAGTTCAACAAACGAAAGATAGGCAAGTTCAAAGAAGCACAAAATATTTCAAGTCTAAGTCCCTCAGCCACAGATCCTGGAGCTGTAGACTTACTGTACAGGACTGGGCAGCGAAAACAGACAGGTATCTGTGTCCTATCTCCTACTGCCAACACAGGAATTTCATGCACAAGCTTGTTTTGCATTTTCTAAATTTCAACTGAAAAATTCAAGCTTCTTTTGAGAAATGTCTTAGTGAAAAAAAATTTGAGATCCCATAAAAATATGAAGTAGTATATGAAAATATGAACTAGTAAATAGCAGAGAAATGAGCATTTTTGCATGTGTTTGACAGTTTGAGGCTTCTTTAAAATAAAAACACCTTAAATTTTAAAACTGATAGCAAAATGATATATTGTGAGGGACTTAGGTATTTGTGAATTTTGGGGTTTTTTTGCTTGTTACTTTAAACACTTTCAAAAAAACCCCGTAAGAATTACAGGTTTCTTTTCATGAGAACACCTGCAATTTTCTGTACTATATAAATATATAAACAACTTCATCCTAATGACCTAAAATTATTTCTTGAATATATACAGCAGGTACTTTTAAAATACAAGTGTATTTTAATACACTTCCCTAACCCTACATAGGGGTACTCTTGGTATCCATTTCTTTCAGAAATTCATACACTCATTTTGAATTACTGCCAGAGACTGAAACAAGGAAGGGGGCTTGAGAGAAATTATTATCACAAGACTTGTCTCAGTTTGACGTGACTGATCTCTCTGTTACATTAAGCTCAAGTTTGGTGCAAGCAGTTGTTATAATGCTTCGAAGTATAACATAAGTTACTCAGGAAACAGAACTATTTCAGATCAAGGTAAGGTCATGCAAATGTTGTGTGGTGAATTTGCCTCTAAGTAATACAGAAACTAATCTGTCCACCAGGAGAAACACTGTATCCCTTCCCCATACTGCTTCCACCACAACCAGTGAGATATCTGTTGAAGTGCATCTTAAAGCAAACACCTACACTCAAAAATTTCTGCTGCTACTGAAAGGTAGCATAATTTTGTTCTAGGTCACCCCAAAATAAATATGTTTATTGCATTTTTTTTGTATAAAACATTTACCTGTTTTTGTCTAACATTCAGAGCAATGTTATACATGTAGCTCAAGATGTTTGAAAAAATAATGTCACTACATTATCCAAACTACAGGATGTGGTATTTAATTGGGTAGAAGAGATTTTCAAAGGTTAAAAGGTCAAGTCAACAGACATGAGTCACAATCATGTCTTATGACTTTGATACTCCTCCTCAAACTCAATGCACACTGTACAAAGGTGATAATTTGGTGGGCACGCATCCAAAAATATGCTTACTTTAAAGAGAAGTTACCATTGCAACCATACATTTTCAACAGCTGTAATGTTAAGATAAAAATGTGTGGGTAAACTTCTGCTTGTGAAGGAGTTTTAGTTACTATGCAGAAATACAAAAATAAAACCTCAAGGAACCCAAACCATAATTTATTAATGCTTACTGACAATCAGGTCCAATCCCAGTGGTATTTTTCTTGTATATTACGAATGAAAAATGAATTAGATAATAGCTGCCACTAAAAAGGTATTATTACATATCTCAGGTAATGCAACAGATTGAGCATTCTGCTCATCCACAAATCACAATATCAGTTGTTGCCACATCTGTTAAGTGGTGGGACTTTTTAACTAAACTGCAAGAGAAGAATGCTAAAATGTTTTACTACAGAAACAAATCATTACATCTGGAAGTTCTGTGATCTTTCAGTGCAGGCTAAAAACGTTAAAGATTGAAATTATGCAAAAGAAATCCTCAGAATACAAAGGAATTTCTCAGTAACACATGCAAGTATCAGGACATTGTTGAAGACCAATACACTCAATTTTTTTAATCTGAAAAGTACAATAAAGGGATCCCAGTATGAAAATCTCAATTTCTGAGATGGATAACTAGAAATTGAAAAGAAAAACCCTCAAATTTCTTTGTTTCTGGCAATTCAACTTTCAGCATAAACAACTGATATGTTAGTCCATTTTACTTTACTATGTTTTACAGGAGCTATTTTTAGCCATTTCAAAACTAATGGAAGAGTTGAAAGTCTACATTCCACTCTAATTAAGCCATCATCTTTAGCAGCCAACTATTTTGTACATTATAAATGCAGCAATACATATCAGAGATAATACTAACATCTGTTTTATAAGGCAAGAGGCCAAGTGGCTAAATGCTAGATCCTGGTGAAGGAACCAGATTTTTTGCTTTCTAGGACTGTGTGCAACAGCAGCTTCACCAGAGCTTATGGGTTTCCCAGCTTGGTAGCTGAATCTGCTATTACAGGAAAGGATGTATGTTTGTATTTATACGAAGGATCTGTGTCTTCATACTCTAGGACTGAGAACTCTTTCACAGTAGCCTGGGTTGTTTTATCTGAAGTTACTCAAGTTCACAGCCTGCACTCCAACCAGCTGGAAATCCTGCTCCTGCCTTCACCTCCAGCAGTAAAAGAAAGATGGGAAAGTCTTAAATCCTTTCCTCCTCTTTTACAGGTGGTCAGTAGAACAGACCACTTTTCCCTATTGGGACTGCCACACCCAAAATTCCACTTGTAGAGATGCAGGCATCTCATTCCATGCTCTTCCAGTAAAAGTTTACGTATGAACACAGGGTTATTTATAGAAGCATTACTTCATGTCCCATTTGTCTGAGACTTCTACAGAGCATCACTGATGCACATTGTGATACATTTGAATAGTGTTTTTGCAATCCTTCTTCCTCTGACCCTTAAAATATGGTAGAAAGATTCTCACTGGCTCTTAATGTCCATTTTCTATTTAAGAATTCCCTAGGCATTATAGAATAATGAACAAATAGTATCCTGTAGGTTACTACAACAGAAGCCAAAAGAAAATTGCATGACTTAACTGCTTTATATGCAACAGCAATGAAAAAGAGGCAGGTGATTTCACTTCCTACATGGATTGCAAAAAATTCTTAATACATTTCTAAATACAAATATGCCTAAAGCTTGGTTTTTAAAACCTTTCTACATTTTCTTAGTTTTTAGGAGCCCCGATTCTCCACTGACTGCGATACAGTACTCTAAGTAAATCTACTTTTATATGACCTAAAATGAACATATGACTTACATATGAAGTTTGCAGTGAAAATTACAGAATAAAAGCCTAGGATTTTAGCAAAGAATTTCTTACTGCATATTGAACAAATTTTACTCTTTATGTTCAGCCTGAGCACCATCTCCCAAGTAAGCTGTTTCCTGTTTTGCACATATACTTGCATAGAAGACTCCCCTCCATCTAGCTCTTGCTACCAGCACAGCTCAATATCAGTTAAATAGAAAATGGGAAGCAGTGGTTTCAAAATAACCAATGCACCAACGAGACCTGTAACATAACAGAAATAAAGCAGAACAAAATAACAGTTTTTCAGTGCATCACGTAGACACATACATATAAAACTAAATGTTAAAGGATAGCCCATAAACCCATGTATACATAACAATAGTAAAAAGGTCTTACCTTACAAGTGCATTAAATTAGAGGAATGGTGTTGTTTTTTATACTGCTGAGTATTCAGAAAACCCACAACGAGACATACTTGTTAGTGATCAATACTCTTCCCTTTTCAGAGTGGGTAAGGTTACACATCCAGTCTATGTGTTTTCCAGCCACAATGATATGAATGGAACCTTGAATGTGGTATGTAACATGTTTATCCTAAATTCATCAATTTTTAATACTAAAAGCCTCACCCTATTTTACAGGGCACATATAAACAGCAGTTTTCATACACACAATTTCAAAAAATGTCCTAGAAATACTTTTTGCCAATGTGAATCTGATTTTGTTATGCCCATAACTTTTGAGGGATTTTTATTCAAGGCTAAAATGTTCCACTGCATTCCAGTTCACGAGCATTTCAGTTAGCAGCTTGAGAAAAATCTTCAGGTACAACTACAAACTGTACCATGAAAAATCTGTTAAGTAAAGTAGAATATTCTGCTTCATTAATAACTAAGAACTACCAAAAAATTCTCTAGATATGACATTGAGCAAAACCTTAATGAAGAAATGCCTTAAGCTAAGGAAAGGAACTATTGCAGTCAGAAGCTATTTATGGTTAACCTGCTGCATTCCCCAGAGTATCTACAATGTATTCCTCTATAATGACCTGTCTAATCTAAAGCATGTCATCTTTAGGAGACAAAAATACACAAATTAACTTCTGACTGAAAAATACCAGCAGGAAGATGACTCTTACTTGATGAAAGAGACTTGTATATTCTGAAATTTAAGTGTTATGTGGTTGTGGCTATTCCCTAACTGCACTTGGAAGGGGCTGGTTGTGAGTAGGTGGGGTGTGTTTTTCTGATGCTCTCTCAAGTATTGTATTAAAGAGAAAAGGAGAAAAATAAAAATCAGTCCCTGTAATAAAAAAAAAGAAATTTAACTACAAAAATAAAGTACAGTCCCAATCTGTATATACCATTTTCCAAATTAAGCTAGGATACTATATTTAGCTAAGGCTACCATCTCTCAACTCCAAACATCTCTGACCTCTCTGAGCGTTACTGGTTTCTTTTTCATGCCCTTCTAGGCAGTGCTTCTAGGCAGTGCTTCTGCCTAGGCACAGGTCCTCCCCATTTTCTGCAGATGCCAGAACCACAGCCAGCTAACCCTGAGTGAGGAAGAGGCAGCTCTGTTCACTCCCAGTACATTGCCACTGAAATGCTCACTGTCTTTGTATCTCAGGTTTGCAGGAATTCCCACTAGTTGTACTTCACTCTGTACTAAGTACGTTAATTACAGTAAAAAAAACATATATATTTCAGGACAGTAGACAGATTTTATAACAGTGGAAAAATTAATAGAAGTAATTAGAAACATCTGACATTTTCAATGTATATTGTTCACGAAGTGAAAGATCAAAATTAGTGGAATAATTTGCAGAAAAAAACTACATGCCAGATAGAAATGAAGAAGAAAATTCAGCTCCATAGTTCAGAAAATGTATGTGAATCAATTCAGAATACGGATGCCTGTAGTTAAGTTTTAAAAATCTGCTTACTTCAAGTACTGTATAAACCTCTAAATTGACAATGAATTAATTAAAGCAACAGATGGGAAGGAAGGCAAATACTAAAGAAAAGAAATGCTACTTTTGAGCTCATAAAACAGTATAGTCTATTGTAGAAAAAAAAAGATTGCAAAAATAGGAGATGATGAGCAGAACTTGGATCTCCCTTGCTTTTCTTTCATACCCAAGGTCATCTAAATCAACAATGTCACTGGAGTTACAGAAATCAATTTTCACATGCACAGAAACTGCCGCCCTGACACTGCCACTGAGTTACTGCCACTAAAAAGGAACACTTCAAATTAGTTAGTCTGGCTGCTAACCTGAAAAATATATGATGATACTGGATACCCCTCTACAGTAGGCCATTATTCCTTTTCCTCCCGCACTTAAGAATCTTCTAAGGATTAAAAAAAAATCTGTTAGAATTAGTTTAACTGAAACTTGAGAATACATTCACTTGCTCTCTTGTACGGAATCCTAATACAGATAAAGACCAATTTCTAAAGCAGTTAAACTGACAGTTGAAAATTGTTTCAGCATTATGTAGCATGTTACAAGTAAGGGCAGAATTAAAGAAAGGAGTTTGCCCCCAAAACAAAAAAATTAACTGCTAATAAATGCTGTGTACTTTGCCATAGATTAATATTTTATCTGAAAAATGCACATACAAAATGAAAAGCAAAAAAGTGAGATCAAGATGTTCCTTTGTGACTTGCTTATACACTGAGGAATCATATATGAACCAGCTTGATAAAAATGAATAGTTAAAACTAAATTTTTCACCCAACAGAAAAATATTTAGTTTGACTCACACTAACTTGCATTAATAAAGAAGTAGAGTACAATTAAAAAACCCTCTGAAAGAAATGATGTTGTTCTAATATTGAAGCACTTAAATTTTCAAAATGTCATGTTCCTATCTCTTCAGGAGATGAGAAACCAAAGATGCAAATCATAGCAACTTGAAGAAAACTCCATAAATAATGAGTTAAGTTTCAATTAAAAGTTTAAATAATCTTTCTGAGGACCCCTAGTTATGGATATTATAATTTGCAAATCATAACTTTTGACATCCACGCATTTTTAGCCTAAAACAACGGCTTCATATGATCTTATAAATAAGCAACAAACAAACTCAAATATTGAAGAAAACATGTTTCCATTAAAGGAGATTGCTGAGTCCCAAATGGGCAGCAGTTCAAGAATGCTACACGAGTAGTCAGGCATGTACGATTTACAGTAGTTTTACTTTTCTACTGCTGTCACTAAATTTAGAATATGTCTACAAAAAGGCCTTGCTGATTTTAAAATGTTCTGTAGATCTGTATGCTTGTTTTTGTATTTTTCAATACAACTCTCTGAAACTTTGACTTTGGCTTCTGTAACCTTTTGCTAGAATCTGGTTGACTCTATTGGGTCTCCCCATCCGATTATGCCCATGTCATTCCCGACGTGCTCTCGGTGGGCTGCAGGCAGCACACACCCTTACAACTTCAGAGGTTAATAATACTTTTCAGAAAAGCTGACACTTCTTTGTCATAATTTATCTTCTAATTTTAGCTTCCACAATTCGAGTATTAGGAAAGAAAGAATCTTGTCATGCCATATGCAGATCCACCTATAAAGGAAACATCCTCTTAAAACATATTCCACTTCATTGTTTTGCAGTGTTTTCCCATATAAATAAACATATGAAGTTGAAAAGCAGTGGATGGTTTTGCATATTATGCTTGTAGAAAGCAACAGGCCACACAGTCAATTTGCATTCCTTCTAAATACTCAGCAACAGATTTATTTGGATGCTTTTGGGCTTATGTTATTCAAAACCCAGGTGATAACATGTATTACAATGATGAAAAAGAAACTTCAATCTCATATCTAGTAAGCCCAGTGATGCAAATAGGGCAAGTCCTGAAATCTATCATAAAAGGAAGTGGTTATGTTCCTCTTCCTGCAGAAGAGAAGTAAGAAAGGTAGAAAAACAGAACCAAGCAAGTTTTTTTTTCCATTTTTCTAAGGACCAGCATAAAACTTCTAGCCTACATATCAGAGAGCTTTGGTACACCTGGAATCATCAAAAACAATCTCCTTATTTATTTTAAACATAATCTTTCACCTCAACAGCACAAACACAAAAGAATATATTCAGGGTTTGTAAGTACAGCGAAAATGAGAAAGAATTGACAATTTTGGAATTAATTTAACACAAGAACATTGAAAATATGTAATCACTTTGTTACCTCAAATTTCTTACTTCTGCACCAGATTTTTAGGCCTTTTCTTCCCCCAAATTTGGCTAGACCTCTGAAACACAAAATCAATCCTGTACACAGTAGTTCAAAGTCCCCTAAGTGGTGCTTTAATTGATGCTCATGTGACCATTCAGAGATATTTTCCTATAGCAAACATTCAGCTCATCGCTGTATGGGGTTTATTTCCCTACTGAATATTCAAATGTCTCACACTTATCAAGCTACTCATTAACTGACAAATGTATTCATACCAAGCTGTATATAATACCTCAGTCTCTTCATTATCTTTATGGCCAGTACATTTACAGTATTACTTGCACAGTACTTTGTCTTCACTCCAAAATTCAATCCCATCCATTTTTATTGTACACTCACTTTTTCTTCCATTTCAGTTAAAGAAATAACAAAAAGACTCACGATTTTTCAAAACTACTCCTTGCATTGAGTGCATAAAATGTTTAACAGCAAAGGCTTACCACTTCTAAAAGTTAGCTAATAAACTTGGGGTTATATCCCTACACTGACCTCGGTACTGCTACCAAACCTTACCACTGTTCTCAGCCTTCAACATCAAACTAAATGTAACTGTATCTTCCATCCATGTATGATGTCCAAACCAATTCTATTTTTAATGCTTTTTCAGACAAACAGGTTTTCACTGTCACATGCATATTGTCAGACTTTCTGCTTGAAAAACGTCAAGCTAGAAAAGAATTGCCACAGACACTGCTTGGACTGCTCATTATCTGCATATTCACCTGCAGCAGAACTGGACTCTACAGTCCTCAGCTGTGAATCTGTAATCCCATAAACATTTTACTGCATGAACCACCACTGCAGGCAATAAAAGCATCCTAAAGAACAAGCAGTCCTGACCTCCCCTAACAGTTTGTTCCTGTTCCAGACCACTCACTGATATATGCAGTACAAACTTTTATATGGCCACAGAGTGAACTGCAATTATGAACCTGATCTGGCTGAAAACTAATCTAGGGGTGAACAAACCCCACCAAAACAAAACAACAAAATCTGTTCACCATACAGCTGCCTGTGCAAACGTAAAGCACATAATATGGCACATGCTCACTTTCTGCAGTGGTACCAGCTGACAAAGTCTGACACTTTCTTTGAGCAACAGACTTAAGTCTGTATGGGCAAAGCTTCCAATTCCAGCACAATATCATCAATGAACCAAATAGAACTTTTCCATCCTAAATTTATGTCACAGACCTGCCTTACATCTTACTGCAACAAAGAAAACCAAACTGAATACACTTTTAACAGTTTTCAAAAATACATATGTTAAAGTTCCTAAGTTCACAGGCCAACTATGGCACCAATGATATAATATCACTATTAGCTGGTTAATCAGACAGTTTGTGTTTAGGACTTTGAAATTAAAAACAAAAAAAGGACATTTTTTCTGATGTTTTATACATCAACTCTCAATTTCTCCTCAAAAGTTACATGAAGTTTTTATTAAGAAAGATATACACACTCACAACTGAACAGAAGAATAATTTCAGAACACCTACATACTGCTATTATTTACAAGTACTATTTCAGGTAAATAACAATTAAAATTACTATTACTTCTTATTAATTTAAATAACCTATTTTTTTCAACAGTCTAACAAATATGAGTACATAGGATATTGTGTATGTATTTATGAAGTTCATATATGTCTATTTAATTCTTCTTAAATTGCATTAGAGAAAATGTAAGTGGTAGTGATGTTCAAGTACTTTGAGTACTAAGAACCAAAAAAAAAAATCAAAACAAAAAAACCAACCACAAGTTATATCAGCACCCACATTCCAATAATTGAGTAATATTCTCTGGGTTTAGGGCTCAGAAAACTACTATTGTTGCATTTACCCATAAGAATAGCTCTCCTTTCTGACCTGAACTGCTTGGAGTTGTTTCATCACAGCAACAAACAGAGCCCCACAAGATTCCTGAGATTTATCTCATAACTTTAGTACAATCAATTAGTACCTTGGTATTGCAGACTTAATTGTGCCTTTTCCTGGCTATAGATTTGCTGCCTATTGCATTTTGTTACATCCTAATAGCAAGTGTGGAAAGTTAATGGAAAGCTGTCTCCCTGGTTCTACTCAATAGAAAAGGACCTGATTCTGCTACTTTAATTTTCAGGCTAACATGTTCCTGTATTTAATGGAAACTTAAAATGTATGAGCCCTACTGCTACATTGCAAGGTAACAAATGTCAGAAAAACCTCAGAGAAAAACCAGTTTGCTTCAACACCAGACTTGCATACATAACACCAAGACAGGAACCAAATATTAGAGGCTTCTGATTCAAGCTCTCAGATCTGCACTTATTTAGAGGAGGGGCCAAAAATTCTCTATCATTTATAAAACAATACATCTCCAGTGAAGAAAACGAGGCTGAAAGGAATCCATAGGAATTGGAGGTAGAAAAAGCAAACCCAATTTAGTCATGTCCACATTAAGGTTGTTACTAACCCTGATTTGCATGTTGGGCCAGAGCACGCTGTCCCTGGGTCTTGCCACATATCAGCCTTTCTTCATGGCACAAAAAAAGAATAGGGAAATGCCACATATATTAAACTTTCACAGCCCAGCCCTTTCCAGTCATCATTTCTTAATTGGTACCTGTCTGATAGCTAGCTATGTATCTACAGTAAAATAACAAAGGCTTCTAGTATGGATATACTTGGCCTAGGAAAATACACTTCTTCTAATATTCCTATTTTTCCCTGCCTAGTAGAAGCAACAAATTCCACTGCTGAGATCACAGTCTTGCCATCTCCGTGCATCCACTCCAGAAGCACTCAGTAGGCTGCAGCAGCAGTAAACAGGAAGTACAGCTACAGTGGGCAAAATGCTGATACAAAGCATAGGAAACTGTATCTATACCTAACATCAAGAAAAAGTAAGGCGTGGCCTGCTCTAAAAAACAATCAGCTCACCACTACCCAGCTGGTGGTCCCACATCTGAGCCATTGTAACTGATCACATGAACACTCTCAGCTCACCCTACTGATGAAGTTAAATGCACTACCTCGAATAGCCTCATTTCAGCCTCTTCTATTAAGCAGAGTAGAACAGCAGCAGAGCTCCCAGCAAAGCTGGCCCATTTAGCTGAACATAAGCCTGCAAATGCACACTACTATCCTGTTCATGTGAGTGTCTCCCCACCACAGAAACCTCAGCCCTCTCATCCTCACCAGCTACCAGAATTTGCATGGCAAACCTGATGGATGCCACAAAACTTCCTTAGTTTGACATACAGTCACGGAATTCCTGAAAATTTGGAAAATCATCCCACAAAATAATGAGAAAACAGAGAGCAGTACTTTGCTCCAAAGGATGTACTCCCAGACTGCCATGCAAGTAGTTCAATTCACTGGTGAGGTGTCAAACAGTAAGTAACTGGTAGCTGGAAAATTGCAGTAACAAAAATTGTGTTGATTTGTGTGACTGTGACATATTGTATTGCTGCAGTTCAAATAAACAAACATATCATATCTACTGGTACTTCTAAGGACAGGCCTAAAGCATTTCATTAGCTAATGGCACTACTAGTTTCTGTTTCAATGTAGTACTTCTCAATCATATCTCAAAGTAACAGAAGCCATGGATTCAATTCTACAACATCAATCTCATTTCCTTAAAAAGAACCTCCCCCACCCACACCAAACACTAGCAAAGATGCTCTTTGCTTGTGCCAGGAACTGCAGACCAAGCGTTAATAATTAAAGCTTCAAAGTACCATACAAATGCTTTGCCCATGCTGCAGTGCAGTATCATGAGAGATGCTTCAGCTCAGTCTGTTCCTGAACCCATTCACTTACTGGACCCATATAGTGAAAAAACAAACAAACAAAAAGCCTACCATCAACCAATTTGTACCAGCTGTACAAGTGTGTACAAAAAAAAAAGGAGAAAACAGACTGAGCCCTCCACTGCACATAACACGTACAAGACTTCGTTACTCTGACGAGGTCTTACTCTGTAAATCAGCACTGAGGCACTGATGAAGAAATCCTTAATCCCAACATGAAATCCTCAAACCACTGTTTCCCAATGTCAAGGACATATTTATCTAGTTATTCTACTGCAGATTTTAGGTTACATTGTAATGAATGACCTTCACAATGTATAAAACTCTTCCAGAAGAGCTACTGCATACAGCATAACTAAATACTTTTCTACTAGCCATCACTAATAATTTATCTTGAGTTAAAAGTAACTGATCTGGGTCCTACTCTGATAAAGAAAATTCAGTCAAATGTATACAAGTCTGAGTGATATACAAGTTCCTGTGTTAACAGGAAGACTAACAGAATTCAAAAAAAGAAAAAAACCTACCCCAAAACAAAACCAGAAACTCCACCCATCCACCTACCAAAAGGTATTTTAAGGACTGTTTATGTTCCACTGAGAACAGGATGCATATTTCGCTAATACAAGATTTGAACACAGGAATGTTTAAAGAGTAATATATATCCACAAACAGAAAAAAACCCTGAAGTTCTTCTCTAAATCCACCAATTGTGAAAACATTTGTAGGGACCTAAGAAGTCCCAAGCAGCTGTACATACATTTTCTTTTCTAAACTGCAATTGACTAGTTCAGGATATTTTCACCTGAATGTGACATTCTTTGCTCCTGAAGAAACAAGAGTCATTCAAAATTATTTTAAGCTAATTTGTCCTGGCTGAATATTATTTGAAGGCAGTCTTACTGCTGAGTGTTCAGCCCAATTACAATGTTTCTTCAAAACAGATTAATTAGGTTACTTGTACCTTTTTACGGTGTCCTTAGGCACTTGACCACAGCTAATAATAAATGCCCAGTACTTTCTAACTCCAAAAAAGCAGGCATCATTAGCTCTATTCTAAAGATGAGGAAATGGAGACATGAGTAAGCAAAGCCATCTGCCTAATGTCACCCAGCTGAGAGTAGAGAAGCCAGGAATGAAATACAGGTTTTCAGCTAGTAGTTTAACAAGTACCCAATTTTATACACATTTATATACAACACATAGTTGTATAACCTCAGACTCAACTGTCCAATTTGTATCATGCAGACCGATAAAATACTAAGCACTGTTCAGTCACATTAATTTGACAGATATTCTTGCCCTAGATATGAAATGGAAATATAAAATAAATCAAAAACTATACCGGATGTACCATCATTTACATATTTCAGTTGTGGTACTGTTCATCACTATTTAAAAAAAAACACCGTGGCCTTTGAACATGATTCTGTAAGGAAATTTATGCTTTACTATCCCTAAGTACAGCACCTTAGCAAATTAGGTGACCAGGGAATTAATATAAAACATCCATTAAAAAAAGTCCCTTTATGCTGACCAGTATAAAGACATTTTTCACAATGTTCTGTAATACCAAAAATATGTATGATGGTTGAGTTTGAAAAATTAATTCCAGGAAGAGACTTTAATATTTCCATTTGAAGTAATGGAGGGTTTGTTGCATGTGTATTCATTTCAGGGCATAGCCCAAGCTCTCTATCTCAACCAAACAATTTCATTTAAGCAAATAAACCCAAGTAATATACTTTTTTTCCTGATATTAAACAAGTATTGCTTTGCAAAACACAACTTTGAGTGAAAATTTTTATAAAAGAAATCCTGTAACATTAACAACAAAAGCTCCAAGTTTAGAAGATTTACAGTAGTGTCTAGAAAAGAAGAGGTAGTGAACACCTAGCAGACAAGTGTAATCACTGTGCATACACAATGGTTTCATTTAAATACTCTAAGCAATAATTTCTGTTAACCCAGCCATACCAATTTACTATGCTGACATCTACCATCACTGCCAAGAAAGCATACACACTTCACAAAAAAAAATCTCTTTAATAATGATTTGAAAAAAGCAAACCAAAGTTTTTTCCATAAAAAAACTTTAAAGTATTTTATTTTGTGGATGCTTTATTTAACAAACTACAGCACCGTATGTTGGAGTTTAATTAGTTTGAAGAAACAGAGTTGGCACTTCCATCAGGAAGCAAAGAGTTAAAGACTGTGCAATTAACCTGAGAGCAAGCACTGGAGAGGCTAGTTTACCTGGTGTACAAAGTTCTAAGGGATGCAAGCCCAGAGAAGGACAGCAGAATTTTGGAAGGAAAGGCAACATCAGCAATACTGGTTCTTACCCAAGCTCATTCCTCCTCCTACTAAAGAACCTGTACTGGAGATAAAAGGAGGTAAAAAAGGGTAATCTGGCTTTATGTAATCTTTCAATCTTTAGTAATCAGGCAATTTTGCTGGTGAAGCTACCAGAACAAACTAAAAAGAGGATTTGCTTATTGCCAAATTTACCTTGTACTTTGCATTTGCTAACTACTGAGAAATAAGCATTGCATTTTTCATCTTGAACAGACTTAAATATAAAACTTGCTAAGTAGCAAGACATACTTTCCACATCCCAGTATCAGTCTGTAAAATGTTTAAAGTAAAATAAAATATAGAAGAATGGATACAATATTTTGTAGAAAAAGCAGGACAGAAATATCAAGTGGGTATTTGCTAGCAGAGATTTATAAGAAATTGCTCTATCTGATATGGCATCACTTATTTAAAATACAAAACTCATTGTGAGAAGTGAGATCTGGGCTCTATTTAAGGCCTGTTTAATGAAGCCTTCGAAACAAGGACATGTCCTTTTACCATCTATGTTTTACCACTTACTTATTAGCAACTCGTTATTTTGCTCTTTCGTTTTTCATATTTTCTCAGAATCCACTTCACATCCTGTTAGTCAGTAGCTGTGACAGTCTGCAAACCTTTCTGTCAGGAGCATTCAATTGATTCCTAACTACTGATCCACTTCTATCCACTTCGTGCCAAGCTAACAGTTCCTTACAGCACGCTGGAGTACACGGGGCTCTCATAACCAGGGGCACACAGCACAAAGCAGTGTGTTACATTGATCACTGACTGATACTTTAGAGCCCGTGTCAGGAACAAGCTTGGCATTTACACCGAATTTAGCTTGTTTTCAGTAAGTTTTCACATCTATTAACAAAACATTTAGACCACGCATCACCCATGATCTATATCAACCCATGGACTTGACCCTTTCAACTTTTACTGTAGCCATGAATTCTACAACTTCCTCATCTTTCTGTGCAGGATTGCAATATGCAAGCAAAAGTTTGTTTCACACATAAGCACTTTTAAAGTTAGTTCTTATGATTGAGGAAGTTCCCTCCTGAAGAAACACGAGTGAAATGGCGTATCTCACACTTCACTGGAGTTCCCTTTACTTTCAGACCATACCACTAAAGCAACTTTAATGTACAGGTATATGAAGAGCAATTTGTTTTGAGGTATTCTCAAGCAGAACTATATTTATGTCTTTGTATTTCACTGCTAATAGATGGCATGGCAAACAGAACTATCTTTACAGCAGCTCTTTCTGAGATGAAAGTTCCTCTTAAAAATACCTAAAAAGTTAGCAGTTCACAAAGCTTAAACCCCACTGGCATTCCCATGTTAATTTAACCTGTCTTGTGCAAGAAACTGTATTTATTAAGACAGAAGTTATCATATAAATTTGAACAGATAGTGCAACCCAAGAATCTAATCCATCCTAGGTTTTTTGGTTGTTTGGCAGGTTTTTGTTTGGTTGGTTTTTGGTTATTTTTTTAAAATTAGTATCACTGTCAGTCTCACCTTTCAAGAAAAAAAAGTAACAAAACAAAACCAACCATTCCAATCCCCCCAAAGAAAAATCTCCACTCATTTATGTTTAAAGTAATTGGAACCCTGCTTTGGGTACTTCTACAGAAATGTTGCTTCCATTTAATTTACTTGAAACACTACTAGTTAGTTATTCACACAGCTCTCCACTTCAAACAGCTTTACGAGCTTATGTATCATCGTATCAAGTTTGTATTAACATACTGATTCTTCCGAGGCACTTATGAGCCACTGATTAAAGTTTAGCATTTTAGATGGATTCTTAGCCTTCAGCCATCTCATGTGCTACAATATTAAGTAGACTCCTACATCTGTTGTGCTTTCTCTTCCTTTGCTATTCAAGTGAGCACACCTCCAACATTCAGAACTATAGGAGAACTTAACAGCATTACATAAATAAAATTACTTTTTTTTTTTTTAAACATGCCTTTCTAATTTTTATTTGACCATCAAATTCAATACTTTCCATTTATGGACTTCTTACTTTGGTTCACTGTCCATCTAATAAATTAAGAGACACATTCTTTGCCTGGGTAAACATAACAACTTGCATGGATTTAGTGATGTATATTAAAAAAAAAAAGGAAGAAAAGAAAAGCAAGCTTTCTTCGGAACAAGGAAACTGAAGAGGTAGCAGGTTGTGCTGACATTTGAAGATAAGAGCACCAAAGTGAAGCTCCGGAATTGCATCTAACCTTGCAGCCGACAAGAAGAAAAGTAACAGTTGCACAGGCAACCAAAACCGGTCAAATTACAGGGATGGAAACCTCTATAAGCCTTGAGCTTTCAACCTTTAACAGTGTTGCGGGGTCTTTTGGGATTGTTTTTTTCGTAGTGACAAGAACCCTTGCCGTGTGACAAATCAAGTCGATGGCAGCAGTTTCTCCTCTTCCCGAGCTCAGCGTTCAAGGCCTACAAGAAGGAAGCTGCCCGGCTCCTGCGCGGTGCCGCGTCCAGAGGAGAGCGAGGCTCAGTGCCTGACCCCGACGCGGGCGGGGGGTGGCCACCGGAGCCCTCTGGGCCCGGCCCGACGAGCGCCGTGCCCCGGGCGGGGGAGGGCGAGAGCTGCGGCCCCCGTAGCGGCTGCGGGCGCACGGAGATCGCGGCGCGGCGGGGCCGGGGGCGCGGCCCGGGCAGGCCCCGCCGGAGGGACGCGGCCGCTCGGCGGGGGAAGGAGGCAGCCGAGCGCAGACAAAAGCGGGTCGCGGCCGGCGGCGGGGTGGGGCCGTGACCGGGCGGCGGCGCCTCCGCTGCCGGGGGAGAGCAGCGGGAAGAGGCCCGGGGTGGGCACGGGCTTCCGCCGGCCCCCGCTCCGCTCCGGCCCGGCCCGGCCCGGGCTGGGCTGGGGTGGGCGTCCCGCGCCGAGCGGCGGGCAGGGGGCGGCGGGGCGCGGCGGCTCCTCCGTGCTCCCCGCCAGGAAGGGAGGGGAGGGCAGCGGGGCTGGGGCGGCGCCCCTCGCCGCTTACCTGCGGCTCGGTGAAGAGGATCTCCCTCTCGGCCGCGTTGGACGCCATTTCGCCGGGGTTTGAAGTCCGCACCTGGGCGCTGCTGCTGCCGCTGCCGCCGCCGCCGGCGGGGAGGGGAGCGAGGGAGGCGGGTCCGGGGCCGGGACTAAGGGCGCATCGGGGGCGGGGGGAGCGCTCCGTGCTCGGGCAGGCGGGCGGGGGTGCGCGGGGGGGCCGCCGCCGACCCCGCTACTCTCATGGGGGTCGCGGTGGGCGGTGGGGCGCGGAGCGGCGCGTTGCCCGCGGGGCGGCGCGCTGCCGGCGGTGCGGAGCGGCGCGCTCGGGGCGGCGCGGGGCGGCGCGGAGCGTTGCCCGCCGTGCGGTGCCCGCGGTGCGCTCCCCGCCCGGGCGCGGCGCTCGGCCCTGGCAGCGCTGGGGCCGCCGCGGCTGCTGCGCCTGCGGCCGCCGCCGATGTCGCACCATTTGGCTGTCACCCTGTCGCAAAGGCGCCGCTGCTTTGCGGCTCCCGGGGCACGTGACCGTGCGGAGAGGAAGAGCGGGCTCCCTCGGAGGCGGCGGGCGGCGCGCGCCCCCCGGCCCCACCTGCCCCGCGCGGGCCGAGCGGCGCGAGGCGCCGAGCGCGGGAAGGCGGGCGCGAGGCCCCTCAGCCCCATCGCTGCCCTCAGCCCCATCGCTGCCCTCAGCCCCATCGCTGCCCTCAGCCCCATCGCTGCCCTCAGCCCCATCGCTGCCCTCAGCCCCATCGCTGCCCTCAGCCCGTCACTGCCCTCAGCCCCATCGCTGCCCTCAGCCCCATCGCTGCCCTCAGCCCCTCACTGCCCTCAGCCCCTCACTGCCCTCAGCCCCATCGCTGCCCTCAGCCCCTCACTGCCCTCAGCCCCATCGCTGCCCTCAGCCCCTCACTGCCCTCAGCCCCATCGCTGCCCTCAGCCCGTCACTGCCCTCAGCCCCATCGCTCCCCTCAGCCCCTCACTGCCCTCAGCCCCTCACTGCCCTCAGCCCCATCGCTGCCCTCAGCCCCATCGCTGCCCTCAGCCCCATCGCTGCCCTCAGCCCCATCGCTGCCCTCAGCCCCTCACTGCCCTCAGCCCCTCACTGCCCTCAGCCCCATCGCTGCCCTCAGCCCCTCACTGCCCTCAGCCCCATCGCTGCCCTCAGCCCCTCACTGCCCTCAGCCCCATCGCTGCCCTCAGCCCGTCACTGCCCTCAGCCCCATCGCTCCCCTCAGCCCCTCACTGCCCTCAGCCCCTCACTGCCCTCAGCCCCATCGCTGCCCTCAGCCCCATCGCTGCCCTCAGCCCCATCGCTGCCCTCAGCCCCATCGCTGCCCTCAGCCCCTCACTGCCCTCAGCCCCTCACTGCCCTCAGCCCCATCGCTGCCCTCAGCCCCTCACTGCCCTCAGCCCCATCGCTGCCCTCAGCCCCTCACTGCCCTCAGCCCCATCGCTGCCCTCAGCCCGTCACTGCCCTCAGCCCCATCGCTCCCCTCAGCCCCTCACTGCCCTCAGCCCCTCACTGCCCTCAGCCCCATCGCTGCCCTCAGCCCCATCGCTGCCCTCAGCCCCATCGCTGCCCTCAGCCCCATCGCTGCCCTCAGCCCCATCGCTCCCCTCAGCCCCATCGCTCCCCTCAGCCCCATCGCTCCCCTCAGCCCCATCGCTGCCCTCAGCCCCATCGCTCCCCTCGGCCCCTCGCTGCCCTCAGCCCCGCGGCCGCCTCGCCGCCTCCCTCGTTGCTCTCCCCCATCCGTTAGGCTCCAGCTCTGGGAATCCTGTCGTTTCCTCCTGTGGTGGCGGGTTTGGGGGGCGTCTGGCACATTCCGGGTGTTGGGGGCTGCAGGGGCTCGGCTCTCCCGGGCCCAGGAGACCGGTGAAGCCCTCAGTTTGTTGGGTAGCGAAGGCAGGTAGCTCAGGAAGCAGAGTTCACGCTTGTCTCAAGCAGCCACCTGCCGCCCTGGGGACCTGCAGCAGTGGCCCAGGAGGTTGTGGTGAGTGGGGGCTGTAAATGCCGTTTTTAACAGTGTAAAGGGCTAAACATTTGTACTTGGGGTGCCTGGTGAGTTTTTTTGGGGGTTGGCACTATTCAGTTAATCTGCAGAGTGATAAGGTTCTCAGAGCTTCAAAATCGGTGTGAGTGTCTGGGAGGACATGGTTTCTCTTTCCTCGTGGCACCATGTGGCAATACGGTTTCTTTTCAGCTTCCAGCCTGTGCCGAGGGTTGGTGGTTTTCTTCACCTGTCCATTAAACCTGTGCTTTCTGTTGTCGACTCTATACCCATGTGCTTTCTCATTCCACCCTAATGTTTGATGCTATTTTCGGCTAAATGGACTAATGCACAACGCTCTGTGGAAGCAATTATAGCTGTTTGGGATTTTTAATTTTTTTTCTTTATGCAGTTCATGTCAAATTCATAAGCTGAGGCATTTTTGATAGATTCAGCTTCATGCAAGCATCATCAGCATTTGTTCTGTATATGGTACTGCACCTCTCTATGGCTGCAGACCAATAGTAGTCTGTTTGCTTTAGGAATGCAAGTTAAACTTTGGAGGGTTGGCTTGTTTTTGTTTTGTTTTTGAGGAAATAGGAATGGCAGAAGTCAACATTAAATGATCATTACTATTCCTAGCAAATTTGAAGCATTTAAGTGTGTTTATACTTCCACTGTTGAGCACCAAACAAGCCTGATGACCTGAGGTACTGTCATGCAGTAGAAAAATATTTGTTAACATATGCACACAGTTAATTTCACATAAAAGAAATATCAAGATAATTCTACAGTAACAATGCACATGTTTACTGAAATTGCAGTTTCACTGACTTACATGTAAGTAGCTATTTGATACAGTGCATAATCTTTCACATACACAAATTTATTTCTAGACTTAGTCCACATGAAGCCAGTGGCTTAATTTCTGTGCTGTGTGGCCAGGCAGTTACAGGCTCAGAGGAAAAC
Source organism: Passer domesticus (assembly GCF_036417665.1). Lineage (NCBI taxonomy): Eukaryota > Metazoa > Chordata > Aves > Passeriformes > Passeridae > Passer > Passer domesticus. The sequence goes on from NC_087480.1 coordinate 47,297,101, forward strand.
TTTACTTGCTGATTGTGTCAAAGTCACTATTTCCGAAAGGCTCTTATCCAGAGGAATGTGTGCTGGCCCAGCTTCAGTGTCAGTGGTATGAGTTGTGCTGTTTCAGTGGGCCCAGGTCCACAGCCATGAAATGACTTGTGGTGCACAGTGCGTACAAACAGGATGGGTGGGATGGGGAAAGAAAGACTTTTATATAATAATTTCTCATTTTGACCATGATAGAATGATTCCAAATGTTTAAACTTCGTTTGAACTGGTTTTGAGAACAGATATTGAAGGATATAAAGAAGTAATCAGAAATGACTGGATTACTGTGACTTAGTGACTTCATGCACTTGTCACTGTGTATGTGGTCCATTACTGCAGCTCATCTCCTGGCCTGGTCCCATTGCAAAGAAGAAGAATCAATGTGCTTGCATGTGTAGTTTGCAAGACGTGATCAGATTTTACACCAGAGAAAATTCACAGATATGAGTGGGTGTCAACAAAGTTAGTGAAGCTTTGAGATTGTTTCTAAAACAGGCAGCTGGCTTTGGTTCATGCTTAACCTAGCCTGCCTATTGAGTGTAGCCTAGAGCATATTATTACTCCTGTCAAGACAAGGCGTGTAATCTTTTTTTGTATTACAGTGTTACTTGCACAGCTTGGGAGGATGCAGTCCTAGATTCTTTGATAGAGGTGTAGTGGCACAGGAATCTACAGAGAAACTGGTTTGATAAAACAGTATTAGCTTAGCTAAAGCTCCAATTGTTAATAATTCGTCCTTTAGAGTCTGGAAAGTACAAGGCAGTCCTGAACAACTGTAGCTCTGCATTTGAGTACTGTGACAGTGCATTACTGAGCAAGAGGGAACATTCCGAATGAGTCCCAAAATAGGAGGCAGTTAAGTACGTAAGCCTGAGAATTGACCATTATATGGAATCCTGAGTTCAGCCTGTGCCTTAAAATATCTGAATGCAATCTCTTCAGCCATTATTTTGTTGGCTCATCCCTGCAGTCAATTAGCAAGCTAGGAAAGCAAACGGAATGAAATGGATGTCAGTACTATTGGCTAAGCCCTTTAATTGTTTCTTTTCTTCAGGTTGTGTTATTAAAGTCTTTGCCACAAAGACCTGGAAATATGAATAGCTGAGACTTTCAGTGTTCCTGGTACAAAACACACCTTGTGAACCCTTAAGCACAGTACAGAACACTTTATGTAAGTGTTCAGAATACTGTAAGCAAAACCAAAGGTATTTTTTAGGATAGTTCTAAGTAGTCCAGTGTGTCACCTAAGGAAGAGCTTACTTTCACTTTGTGCTGCATATAGAAATGAGGATTGACATGTGAAGAGCACCAGAGAGGTGATAACTATATTATTATACTTACTACTGGCAAAACTCTACCAGGAAAAATAATGTGATTTCTTTTTTAGTCTTTTGGTTAATGTTGCTTGTTTAAAATAGTGATGTAGGTCTAGAGGGACAACAGTGTAGGGATGTGCCTAGATATGGGCAAAATTAAACTCTTGGAAAGAAGAAATTGGATATGATGCTCTTAATAGATGAGTGGGGCAGAGCAATACTAGCCCAGCTCACCACCTTTTTAAGCACAGAACAAGCTCTAAGAATTAGTGACCTCATTAATGGGGTGGGGTAAAGGTTTTTTGGTTTTGCAAGTAATATTGATACCTGTTAAAGGAAATACCTGTCTCATAAAGCACAAATGCTAGAATGCACACTTCAGGTTGACTTTGGGATAGAATTTAAGTTCTTTCACTTAGGAATAAAGACAACTAACTATATACAAGAAATGTAGCCCCAATATTAGTTAAAAAGAAAACCCTCAAACCACTACCACTGCCACAACAGATTTTCAATAATGTAGCCATTAATTGTCCCTGACTTCTAGACAAATATTACTCTTGCATAGTTAACCCTCGAAGTTGGATCCTTTAAAAACATTTTGAAATTCTGGAACTGTGAGGCACAGAAAAATGAGATGAAGAATGTTTACATCTTTGCCTTCTTTATTTGTTTACTTCAGCCCAACGGTGTTGAAAAAATAGCATATTAATGAATACTTTCCATCTTCCTGTTTTGCTTTGCAAATAATTTTGGGAATAGGAGAAATCTTCATTTTATAAAGCTTCCAATACTACATTTTCCAATATATTTAGGAATAAATATGTCTAGGTCAGGTTAAAACTTGAGACAAAAAATAAATTTATATAATAATGTTTCTTAGATCAACAATTTCCTGGTGTTTATGAAAGAAAATGCCAAAAGGAGAAAATAAAAAATTGAGAAAAAATTGAAAGTGTGGCTAATTTTCCTTTTTTTGAAAACTCACTTCTTTCATAGCACTTCTAAGGAGTCAATTGCCTGCCTTACACTCAGATTTCTCAGAGGGAACTCCATGTAAGAAAAGGCTCCTGAGAGCATGGGAACATATTGATGTGCCAGTGAAGGGGATGAGTTTATGGCACGCCACAAACAGAAAACTAAAATGACTACCTACATTTATTTAGCTCTTGCAAATTACATGTATACTTAAACAATTCCTTTATTACTCTTTTAATTACACAACTAATCTTACAACTTCTATGTGGATTACTGTGATGTAATCATAAACCTCCTAGCAATTGGTGCACACTTTCTGCTTAAAATTTCTTCTATGTTTACATACTATTACCCAGGGCTAAGTGTAGGCATATGTTAGGAGGCGTGGAGTGCAACAAACTTTATCTTACTATCTGTTTTATTAATTCTGGACCCTGGGAAGGCTTGCAGTCAGTGAGAAAAGAGTGCTCCAGGGGAAGGAGGCTCATTCCTGTTCTTTATGGCCTGTGTTTTTCTTTTCCATCCTTCTCTTCTGAGGACAAGTCTGCCTTGTGCCAGCTGATGTCAGTGGTTCCTTGAGGAGAGGAAAGCCCTACCTGTGCACAACCAGCTGTTAAGATCAGACCTCATTTCCCTAGAGGAGATCAGCTTGGATTATTTGAAGTAATAACAAAATGCATTATGTGTTTACATTAAAGCTATGAGCCCACAAGTGGATCAACATTATCGATCTCTACACCTATGCTAAGTCCCAGTGATTCTAATTAATCTTGATGGTAGGATCCAGCTTATTATTGCTGTTTCTGCAAATGAACTGCCCAGATGGACTCCTGTGCTTTTACTGAATCCACTGAAGTGAACAGGGCCTGGTGCAGCACTGGTAACATCAAGACCTTATTTGAAACAATGTGGATAAGAGATCAGTCCAAGCAAGGTAGCTATACCTCTGGATAGTTCCTGGTCTCATTGCTTTATTTCTGTAAATTGCAAACACATTACTTCAAATGTTGACTAGAGGAAAATATCTTAGTTTTTTACAAAAACAAGGCAAGATGACAAATATGTCATCCTGTTATGAAGAAGGCTGATTTCCTGAAGAAATGTGGGTGGGTGACTGGCTGTGACCTAAAGTTGCTATGAATAAACATCAGAATTCAGGCTCAGGAGATAATTGAAGTACTATCTTGTGCAGCAGTAAGGTGTGTAACTTCCTATGATTCTAGGAAAATCAAGTTCCTCCAAAAAGCTTTTCAAATATAAGAGTTTTACAACTTCAGCCGAAATCCCAGTCTGCATTTGGAGGAAAGGGAAATGTATTGCAAGAGATGAGTCAGACATGGCTTACCCAGAGAAATCTTTGCAAAAGAGATCTGTGCTTGAAAGGCTGCTGCAGGGATGTCTCTTGCATGTTTGTGATGTGGGGTTTGACCTGCATGTGGGCAGTCTGTTGCTTCCAGAACTATCAGACTGCAGATTTACTAGCAGCTCACACCAGGGTATAAAGAAGTCAGAAGATTGTGTCCATTTTCTTCTGCATCATGCTGTCAACAGACTTGTCTCACCTTGTGTTGTGGAAATTGATGTGTGTGACTTGTGAACTTCTGGTCATCCTCAAGCAATTTGAACTTGCTGTTTTGAAACCTGCAGCAAAGACTGACAGAATCAGGAAGGAAGTCCTTTGTATGACATGTCTGGTGATACAGCATCTATACATCAGTGTTTTCTTAGCTCTAATATGTTTGTGGACACATAAATAACTATGTTGAATGGTCCTGAAACAGACTTCATCAGACACTCAGTCTTAGATGGTAATGATTTCTGGTCATGATTAACTTGATGGCTGTTTTTTTCCTCCATGTCTTTATCTCTTCTCAGAGACAGTAGCCTGCATATGTAACTCTGTCAGGGATTGAAGTCCTAAGTAGTTATTAACTTGTACTTAGTAGGCAATGTCTCTGAATTAAAAGGGCAGATCTATCTTCATCTAATGAACACTTAGAACAAGAGTTACCTGGCAGGTTTGTAGCTAGCTCTAATTGCATTCTTCTTGCTCTGCTGGGACGGACATCCCCAGGATAAAAGAGAGCTTAAAAACTTGCAGAGAAAATGACAATTGCATCAAACAATATAAAGAGAAAAATATTCCAAAAAGTTCTGATACCAAATATGTTTTTACCTCCCCCTCACTTTTCCTTGTCTTAACTCCCTCACCTTCAACTTTTTGTATTCTTAGGCTGTGGCAAACATGCTGCATGTAATTTAGTGCAACTTTACATTGCTTTCATTTATGTTCTGCTGCTTATGAACCCTGTGGTTCAGAGATGGCTTGTTACAGTGTATTCCCCTTAATTAAGTGTTATTTAAACAAAAGGGGAAGTAAGACTAATCCCCGTTTCTCTCTTATTTCCTTCTTTTTTTTTATTTTTTTTTTCTTCTTTTTCTTTTTTCTCCCCCATCCCTGGAGAGTGATGGTTATAACACAAGTGAGCAGGGAAGTTAATGACACTTATCACATTTGGGATGTACCTTTTTAACTACCTGTAATTTCCATACATTTCAGGTTCTTCAAAGATGTTTTCTCTTGTGTGAAAGAATCTGCTGGTGTTTTCGTGTTTTCTGAAAAAAAACCACAAGGTAGAAAGGCTTAGGTGAGATTTCTTAGGTTAGATTTCTGTAGTGAAGCCTAGTTACAAAGTTACTTGTGGAGTGACTCTTCTGACTGTAAAGTGAAGTGATTTGGCATCTGAGAGATTAATTAAATTCTTGTGCTTCTCGTAATTTGCTTAGATACATAGGTACCAGTGATTCCTTAAAGTGTAAAGTGTTTTCTTGTGGGGACTTAATGTCATGGGTTTTGTGTTCTAGGGCAAACACTGGAGGTCTCAAGGACTAAGCTGAATCAGTTTGGGTTAAGTTGCTTGAAATGGATTCACTGAAATCCCACACTGTCAGTCTGGCCTCAGCTTTGAATTGTTTATTATCATCACAAAATGAAATCTAAAACACTTTCAAGTTGATTTGTCTAGCAGGTAGTTTGCAGTTAGTGAACTTGTTTGTTCTTTATAAGAAAAATGAGCGTAGAAGCCACTGAAAAGTAGGGGACGGGACGGGGACGTTTTGGAGCCTTGATCTGTTTTCTGTAGCTACCCTGTCAAGGAGCAGCCAGCCAGAGGCAGTCACTGAGGTGGGCGTAATGGAGGAGAGGTCTGAAGTATACTGGTTTGATATTTGAAATGTGATAATGTGGATGTTCTGTATGTTCATTTATGTCTTTGCTTGCTGCAGTGTAGACATGTTAGCTTTAATGAAGGGAGGTTTTACACAAGTGCCAGAGGTGTCTTCACTAATGCAGCGTGCTCTCATTCTTGCCTTGCTCTTTGCTTTCTTCTCTTGCCTGCATACACCCCTCTTCTCCCCGCCCCTGAAGCAGTGCAGCAATGGAGCAAGGCATACAAATGAGGTGTAACAATCTCAAAACATAATAATAAGATTTACCCTCCTCCTGTCCTATATGCTTTCCCTTTATTCTGAGGTCTATCCAGCAAGCCATTGAACAGCAATGTCCATAATGACTATTTGATTGAGATAAGAGAGATAAGAGATTAGTTTAACTGAACCTTGCTAAATGTGGTCATGATAATGATGGACATGGTGGGGATATATCAATGGTACATCTTCAGAAACTTTAGAACCACGGCTGACTTCTGTAAGAGAGAAATGCATAATTGCCTTAATAGTTGTATAAACAGCCTAGTGTTTGGGTTTTGTTTATCATTAATCATGACAGATAATAGTAACAGTTCTTGGAAGAAAGCACCACAACTAGACATTAAAAGCATGGATTTTCAGCATGGACCTAAACACAACAGTAAATCCCATTGCTCTTTGCACCTGTTATGCAGGTAGAGGTTGATTTAACATTAGAAAAGTTCATTAATAGGAAGTACATTAAAATGTGTACTTTATTATGATGTTTAAAGACTTTAGACGCTGTAGACTGTTCATGATGCTTAGATTATCATACTTATCAATCAGAAATATGAATATTTCATAAGTATGGTATAACAGAAGTCTTTCAAAAGAAAAAGCAGAGGCCAGCTGGGGATTGCTGTTCGCAGGCTGTCCTTAACTGTGTTTATTTCTTCCCCTTTTCCCAGCAAATCCAGTATTAAAAAAGGATTGTAAGACCCATGTAATCATTGAGGATTTACTTTCTTGGTGCCTCAGAGCTGCATTCAGCAACAACACCATTGTTCTGTTTTTAAACATAAATATCACCTTCACAAGATACAAATAGTTGTTATCAGGCAGTGCTTTGGATAGTAACAACTGTAAATTGTTGCTTGAAAATAACATTACAAATATAAGTAGACATAGGTTCAACTTTTGGTTTTACACTGACAGAAGGCATTGTAGTTCTACAGCCATCTTAGATACAACTGATGTAAATTGGGACTCAAGCTAATGAGGTCGTGTCTCTTTTCATTTTGTGTTAGTACCAAATATTCTTAATTCTGAGTTTAATACTAAAATATAGAATAATTCTAACTATATAGTAGTTAGGCTAAAGTTCAGGGTAGGACAGAATCATCTCTTCTGGCAAAAAGTGTCTGGTGAATAGAGAACATAGTATTCTGATAAACTGCTTAATATTTCTTAATGCTTAATGTTTCTCAAGATTAGGAAATGTAGATTGGTGGATTAATTAAATTAACAGTTTAACAGAAGTGGTTTAGAATTGCACTTTACCTTACACTGTTTCCAGTCTTTGCTTCAATACAGGCAAAATATAGAAACATTAGTGTTGATCCATATATAGTTTTTCTTTTACTTGCATAATATGCAGGGACACAGAATTTCTAAGTATCCTTAGCTTAAAAAGGAAAAAATAAATCAGTAATGGAAAAGGTAAAATAATCTTTATAAATGGAATCTTAATATTAAATTGCTCCATCTAGTGGCTATTTTCTAAAACTGACATTTTTCTTTAGTGATTCTTATTCTTTAATAATAATTATGCCTCTTAAGAATTTAAGATTGAATTCTTCTTTTACATAGGAAGCTCTCTACCAAGGGAACAGCACATGTGACAAGGTATGAACTTCGATTTTCCTTCCAGTTTCTTCTGAGGATTTGTACTGTTTGCTTCAGTGGAAGCAAGCCTTAGGTGTGCAAGTGTCTCAACTGCTTTTGAGATCTTGGTTTTAGTGCCTTACTGGGTTTTTTTTTGGGTTCTCCTTGGGCCTGGGAGGAAAAATAGAGAAGCTGGATGGCATAAATAGTACAATAAGGATGAAATTTCTGGTTCTGTGTCAAAGAGTTAAAATACACAGTGAATTATGTACTGAGTCCAGTACATAGTGATACCTAGTGAGATGCATCTCGTGTCTTAACATGAGAGAAATATCAGTTGCAGATTGTTCCATCCAAATGCCTTAACTAGCACTGATGCTGTACTTTTCAGAATAATTATGAATAGTTGAATAATCTGTTAACGTAAGGATACTTTGTAAGCAATTGGAATTCTTGTGCCAATCAAGGTGAAAACACCTGTGCTTCCCAATTATGAGAATAAGAAAAAATTCAAAAGAAATATGTTCAAGAAGAGATTTAATCCAGACTCTTCCTTTGAACACCTTGAAAAGACAAAAAAAGCAAAACAGAGGGGGCTCTTGAGGAGACCTGCAAATTTCTTGCTGCTTTAATGGGAACCGAGATGCTTACGAATGCAAAATCATAGAACAATGAATCACTTTCAGGGTGATTGGTATTGTTTTTCAGTTTCTGAATAGAGCCCAAAACTGTGCAACCAGCCGCTGAAATCTTGCAGAACACAAAAAAACATTTAAAAATGAAAAGGAAGAAAAAGGGCTAACTAAAATAGTCTAAATCCAAATGTTAGGTATTAGATTTTTTTAAAAAGAAAGTTGTCTGTTCTAGAAAATGTAACAGGTGCATTGGACTTGCTTACTCCTCTGTCCTTTACTTTTGTCATTCATTTTTCAGTTTGGTTAATCTGCTAACTTTAATTTTCTGATAAATTAATTCTCTCCTTATTTCATGTCTAAATACTCCTTTAATATTAAGAAACTGCTCTATAAGACTAGAAGAGTTGCATTGTATTCCAAGACTGTTGTTGTTTTTATTATTCACTTGAATAATGGAACATAGACCTTGTAGTGCACTTTTCCAGACTTCCTCTTCCCAATTAGTTTGGGCACTTATAATTGCAGATTGTTATTCCTATCTTCCTTTCCCAGGCCACTAAATATCACAATTGTGTAAGTTCCCTACATGCTAAGTAAAGTTTCCTTGCAGCGTGCATTTTAACCTCATCTGTTGTACTTTTGGCTCAACTTTCAAAGTTTGAAATACAAGGTAGCTCATCCTGAGGATAGTGCATGAAGAAATAATTAATTGCTGTGAAATGGAATGGTGCTTTATCTTAAAACAGTAGAAATTTTCTTTGAATTAATTAAAAATACATATATGAAATCTTGTTTCCTGAGGCAGATATATATTTTCAGAGTATGCCTTATGCTGATTTGTACTGGTTCAGTTCTGTTCCTCTCTGGGGTTGTGTTGTTGTGTCTTTGCAGTGATTTTTATATTGGAAAACATCTTTACCATTTTATTCTCGTCCCATCCAAAATGCCTTGCTATTGTAATGAAACATAATTGTTTCATGCCTGAGCCAAACAGCAGCAGTCCCAGGAAACAGTCAGCATGTGCACTGAGGGAGACAATATTTGATGTATACTCCTCTATTTTTTTTTCAAGATGTACTCATCAGAACCTGGCTGTTATCCACATGCAGCATAAATAAATATTTGACATTGACCACTTTTTCTTTAGGCTTCATCTTTGCTTCTGTAATACTTCCTTGTTTTCTGGCAGGGTATGTCTTTTTAAAAATGTTATAGGTGGGTACAAAAATGGTGAGCATGTTTATCTTTTTGCAGGTTACTGAGAGTACCGATGCTGGTCCATCTGATCTGAGCCTTTTCTCTGAACAACTTCCATAGGACAGTGCAGGACCTGCAGAGTTGTTGGGGTTTTTTGGCTTTATCCTGGACTTGAAGAGTTTGCTTTTCTCCCAAATTGTTTACAGTATCAGGTTGCTTATTCCATAAGCTTACTGCTGGACTGTGTGACTTAATTGGGCAAATAACTATTATTCTCTTTCATCAAAAAGTGATTCTAGATCTCCAAGCATGGCTAACCTCTTTCATTTTGGATTGTAATAAAATCTAATCTTACTGATTATTCAACCCTTTTTGATCATATAGATGTTATCTCCCTGAAAGAAATAAATGCCACACTTTTTTCTTTTTGTTTTGGTTTATTTGTTTTCAGTATATTCTTACCATTGATGATTTTTCTAGTTTGTTCAGGTTTAACTCCTTCTTAAACTTTCTTTCTTTTGATTCTTATTGAGTATAATATTCTAACTTCTGTGGTGTTTCCGTGGTTGGCCGTCTCTTAGCTAGTTGAAAATAACTGATTTTCATGTCCACCTCTAATCAAAAATAGTGTCCATTTTAGTGGCATGTACTGTGAAAAAGAAAACCAGCACGTGACTTCTTGTCTCTATGTATTTCCTTGCTGACAGGTTAAAAAGTGTTCTACTCAGTTGTTCTACTCAAGTTTGTTTTGGCTTGGGCTTTTAACCTCTGATACTATATGATCTTCAGGAATAATTTCAGTCCTAATATTTTAGCTAATCTGAAATTATTTTAATTATGTCTCTTCCATGACTGCAGAACAGATAGTGGGCTATTTTGGTGCTCCTTTCTAGATTTACTGCTATCAAAGCAGAAGTCAACATTGAGAGGCATTTTTTCAGTCCATCAAGCTCTCCATGTCTGCATCCATGTTTCTGTGAAATTGTGACTCAAAGCTTTAGAAGCAGAAGATCTGAAGCAGAGTTAGGCATTCTTATTCTGGACAGGTGGAGTCACATGGTATTTCATTAGCATACCTAAGAATCCTTATGCAGAAGTCCTGAGTGTCTCTGCTCTGTCGTAAAGACAAGGAGTAAAAAGAACCACTTAAGTACAGAGCAGAGAAGTGACACTGTACTTGGCTTTTGCCAAGACTTCTGATACTTCCTGTGTTTATTCCTAATGTGAACTTCCCACTGTTTAATTAAACATGGCTGCTCATAGCATCCTATTTTCTTTAGCAAATTCCAATCACAGCAGTTATTCTCAGACTTGACAGACTGGCAGCTGGAGGTATGAACCAGGCATAGCAGGGAAAAATTTAGGTGTTCAAGGACTTCTAGATCTCTCTTATCTTTTCACTTGCTTCTCTTCTATTTTTTTTCCCTCTTTTTTTCCCCTCTTTTTTTGTTCTGTGTTTCTAAACTGAATTTTGTCCCATTATTCTCCTAGAGTAGAATTGTGGCGTTTAAGTTTTCCCTCCTCTCCTGTGAGTAAAAAGTGGGTTACGATGTGCCCAGTGATTGGAACTTTTGTTAAGTCTCTGTGGTCACTTGGAGAAGAATAATGTGACAAATAACAATGGATTAGTCATATCATCAGTATAATCAGTCATATAATCTTGCTTGGTTTCACTCCTTGATTGGAAAGCTAATTAAGTATTAAAGGATTGTATACCTTTGTAATTTCTGTTTCATTTAATTCAGAAAGTGCAGTAGGGAATCTCTGCTTTTCAGAAAGATTTAACACCAGCATACAGGCAAAGGAGACTGCACTGCAGCATGCAAATAGTGACTGTGGTCTTACCACTGCAGAATCCTGTTTGAATTGAATAAATCCAGTTTATTGGGCTGAGTATACACAGATTATCTGACTAATTTATGTATAGTAATGCTAATGTTGTTTTTGGAGACCTGTCCCTATGTGCATGTGCTTTAAAGATGGGACTGTCTTAGGGCATTCTTGTGTGGTTTGCCAGTTATTTTTTATTTTGTCCAATAAGTCATCTTTGAAGTTAGAGTTGCAGATAACTTTCCTGTTTGTTTTGAGATTCCCAGATTTCTAAAAGCTGTAGAATATTTTAAGTCAAAGCATGGAATCCTATATAAAAAATGGACTTCAGTCATAATGCATCTTTTGCTGCTTAGCACCAATGAATTGTTAGCCCACAGAAAGTCAATAGGAAATTACCTGACTGTTAATAAGCTTATTAGCATCATGTAACTAAAAGCAGAATTAGGTTTGTATTTCAAGAAGTTCATTTGTAGAAGACAATTGAAATAACAGGTGTGGTGTTTTTTTTGTTTCACCTTATGGAGAGAGATTAAAAAGGATTACTTTTGTCCTTACAGTGAGTTTCCTGAAGGCCAGTAATTTAAATTCAAAAATGTCGAACATTTTTGTGATGAATTAGAAACTTTTCCTAGATTGTTCCAATGAAGGAACAATCTTCCCTTCTCTATAGGGCAGTTCACCTTATCCAGATTTTTTTAACCATTATTGTGGAGATACACATGGCCAAAATTCATCAGCTGTGTATTTTTCCTCCCTTTCTGTTCTTGATAGGAAGTTGGGGCTCTCAAACTTTCTTATGTTGATTTGATGTTGTTTTTGTAAGTGGAACAAACTTCCTTAATCAGTAAACCAGAAAAATGGATGGAACCTGCTTTCCTGAACTATTTCCAGAGATAGTGGAAAGCACTCAGTGGAGGCTTTTGTTAATTTAAGCTGTTGAGTTGGCAGCCTTGGCCACTCTCTTCCCCACTAGGATGGGGAATAGAAGCTTTTCCATTCCTGCAGTAACCACACATTCTGTCACTGATGAATGAATGGGTGAGATGCAAGGATAAAGGAAGTAGCTGAATTACTATACTTATTTAATCTTCTTTTAACTATTGAGATTTCAATTAGACAAAATTGTAACTGCAGTCTTGGCATTCATAGGAATTAAATGTCACAAGTGAATCAAATTCTGTGTAATGACTTTCCTACAAGGATTCTAATTCTGCTGGTTTGACTTGGTCAGAAGCTGCTGTATAGAAGACCTCATAAGAACTCTGGGATCAACGGTTGGTATTTGCCTCAGTTCAGTAATTGTTTTCTTTTATGCTACTTTTTAGAGTGCTCTGACAAGGAAGGAATGAACAGCTTATCTTATCAAGATTTATAGTCAATAGCTTCTGTAGTCTTGTGAAGAAGACATCTGCTGTGCAAATAGCAAGGTTAAAGTGATTGCACATGAAGTAAATACAAACTTCAGCTAGTATTTCATCCTGAAAACCAGTCTGAACAATACTTAGATAACTTCATGTAATGAAAGCCCTTTCATAATCTTGACCCATATACAATTTTGTCAAATCCAAGGTCAGATAGAATTTAAAAAATAAGCTTTATTTGAACTTCTGTAACCATGATTTCACAATTGTAAGCATGCTCTTTAATAAAAAAAAGCACTAGTATTGTGTTGTGAGTTTAAAAAAAATTCTTATATAAGTCTCAGAGTTTGATCACTTGTAATAGAAAAGAAAGTATTATCTATTTGTTTAGGAAATATCTTCTAAACCATTGCAGCAGCAGACAAAAGGAGTTCATTTCAAATTGATTAATGTGCTATAAGTGCCTGGAATTGCTTGGTCTAGTCACTTTGTTGCTTTCTCATCTCTCTGAAAAATCAAATGAAGCATCTGAAGATACCTGATTGATGCAGTCAGCTTTGTACTGATATTACAGTGCATTTCAGGAAATGTTCAAAGTGGGGTAATAATTTTCAATCTATTTTCAAGCATGCTGCAGTAAAGTTTTTCTATCAGATTATACAAAGTCCATTTCCCAAAGAACTGTGGATTTTTGTGGTGTGCATTTGTGGGCAGGTGCTTTTATGTATGGGCCTTTATAAATATGTATAAGAAAATGATGTGTTGGTGATATTGCCTACTGTTGTAGTGTGCCGAGGTGCATTTTTTTTCTCCGTAACCATACTGCCTCTTTTGCTTTTATACAAGCTTTAATTATTTTATTTTCTCAGAAGCCATGTGTAACTTGGTTTCATTTCATAAGGTATGTACAAATTTTCCAGATCTTGCTGCAGAAGGTTTCAGGACCAAATCCGGTAATTCATTGGTAAGAATGTTGAAGTACAGGAAACTGTAACAAAGAAGATTATTTTCCTCCTAAATAGAGAATTTAGACAAGATAGTATTACTAATTCCTATATTTGTTTTTCTCAGCTTGCAAGGAAAGCATGAATTACCTTAAATTATAAATTCTTCAAAGTGTTAGATGTGGATGTGCTGTGGCCAGAAGTTCATGCACCTGAGCTTCCTTAAGCTGTATAAAATCTTATTGTTGATTTGGTTTCTTTATGAAAGCATTTAGTGAAATAAAAGCATAGCCTTTACTATCCATAAGCTGTACATGCAAACTCTGCAGGAGATCTTGAGCTGCAGTAAAGGTGGAAATACAGAAAAACTTTAAAATTCCCTCAGGAACCCCCTCTAGTTCCTAGCAGAATGGCTGGCTGCTCGCCATGCTGCCAGTGGCTGCTGGCCAGCACCAGTACTCTGTGACCCCTTCTGACACAGCTTGTAGGAGCTGGAGGATGAGTTAGTGCTGCTTCTAGAACCATCAATGAATCAAATTTTAAATGTGGATTCTCATGCACAGTGGTGTGAGAAAGTGCATTGCTCTGAGAAGAAACCAGGAAAGAGAAAAATTCTCTTAAATTTAGATTTTTTGTAGCTGAATAAAATATTTCTTTTTCTTCTGATCAACTCCAAAACCAACATTGTTGGTGTCTTATAACAGCATGATGAAAGAAATATCTGATTTTATTAGCATATCTTGTATGTGTACTCTGAAAGTTGCTTGATACATAGTTTTCAGTGTTGTTCTTTCTTGGTCTAAAATACAATGGAATATCCTGGTTCAGGATAAAAAATAGCAGAATACATTTAAGCCTGTACTTAACTTCCATTGACTGTAATGAGGTTGAAAAAAGGCTTGTAAATTCTAATATGAGTAAGTATTCTCACGTAGAAATACTTAGGAAAGATTATTTCAAGATATTAATCCTCAAAAATGGAATGCTGACACTCTTAAAAATTTATTGAACACATTTTGTAAAAAGTATTCTGCTGTCTTTTGAGAGCAAAGCAATTGTGTCTTAAAAATCTGAAAGTGGAGCACAAATATGATGAAATTAGTCTCAAGATCGTTGATATAAACCTTAAATAGGGTCTCCTAATGATAATGATTTACCAAAATTATTTCTTTTAAGTAGCTGAAGCAGTAACACAAGTGAATATTCTTTTGCAGTATAAATTGTATTCAATTCAGTCTCTGCTTGCTTATTGCTGCAGTGAAGGAGGCAAAACAGTTGCATAATCAAGTCTTTATTGTATTGGTGTAATTTGCATGTTTTCTTTATTGTTTCAGAACCATCACAAATTATTATGAAACACTTATTTTCATGCTGGATGGATGATTGGAACTGCTGAGTGAATTTTTCCATATTTTGGAGGTTGTGTGATAAGGAAATACCAAAGGCACTCTGGTTTGTCTGTTATACAGTAATTTTCCTCCTTTTTTAGCCTTTAGCATATGCAGCCTGATTCTTTTTTGCTGAGGTGATTTTGTGCCACAGAAGTTATCAATAGCACTGTATCCTGAACACCTTCCTTCCTACCACATTACTTGTACAAAATTGGACTTGTGTGAACAGGGCCATTGTTTTCAACTTGACTACATTTACAGGGATGTGCTCTCTGTAAATTTGGCCTAGTGAGACCAACTGCAATGTAAATGGAAAATTCTTTTCTTGAATTTACTGCAAGTCTGAACTAGGCTTACTGTGGTACTATTTAGGCTGCCCCATGCTGTTTGAAAATCTACTCTTCAAAAAGAAAGGCATAATCAATAAAAAGGGTTGTTTGTTGGTTTTGCGTGGGGTTTTTTGTAGGTATTTTTGTTTGTTTGGGTGTTTTTGTTTACCTTTGTTTTGGTTTTTTTTTGGTTTTTTTTTTCTGTTTCGATTTGGGAAAATGTCAATCGTTTGCTTAATAAAATTGTTACTGACAAGAGCAGCTCTCTCTTAGTCTGATACTGTTCTGAGGCTTGATTATCAAAGGCTGTTCCACTGCCCGGTGCTAATCCCAGATCAGTTTGTGTCCATGTGTGTTTTGTAGTCCAGTGCCCCACAACTCCTTCATCTCAAGTACACCACTCCTGTTCTTTGTGTGTGGCTAAATATTTTAAGCAAAGTTCCAAAATATCATAGTTTCAAAAAAAATCTGCTTCCAGTTTTAGGGTATTTTCTTATGGATTGTAACAAAAAGCAGTAATTTTCAGTGTTCAGGTGTTTGCAGTTCTTCATTCAGTCTGAATTCAATAATTTATAGAATGCTACACTTTAGCTAAGGCATTTTTTTATGTAACAGTGTATGGCACTGTTTTTCTTCCACTTCTCTGAATATATTTCTTTTTCTAGGTTAAGGGCAACCCATTCCATATAAAACTGTCTCTTTTTTTTTAATTAGGCCTAGAGATATTTTGCATGATATCGTAGCACTTCTTCCCCATTCTATTTTTGTTTTGCAAAGTGACATGCTGGGTCTGTGCTTGTATTTTGTAGTGTTTGCCTTTGGTCGGCACTGTGTCAACGCAAAGCTTTAAAAACAATAAAATACTGACTTTGGGGAAACAGAAAGGCTGAAGGATTGACTGTATATTTAATTTTAAAATGATAACAATAGTCTCCTATATAGTTTATATTCGCACCCCTATCAGCACTGAGCCAACTTCTCCCAGAAAGTACATCTTCCAGACCTCCTGACTACATGAAACACTTTACTCAAGAAAGCAATTTGCCTGCAGAATCACTGAGCTTTGCCACTTCTTTGTCCTTCT
Organism: Passer domesticus; assembly: GCF_036417665.1. Classification (NCBI taxonomy): domain Eukaryota; kingdom Metazoa; phylum Chordata; class Aves; order Passeriformes; family Passeridae; genus Passer; species Passer domesticus. The sequence goes on from NC_087480.1 coordinate 47,313,269, forward strand.
GGAAATGTCCTGTGCTTCTGGCCCTTTAATTTAATGTGAGGCATTCCTGCACTCAGGCAGGAGAGACAGCTTATGGCAGAGACAAATCAGTATTACAAGGAACATGTAATGAGCCATACAGCCTGCAGAATTCTGGACAGCATAAAGGGGAGACACTTAAAGACAGCTTTCTCAAAGTCATCTCATTAGCCTGGGAACCAGGGCTGAGATAAGAGAATTCTTAATCAGAGACTGGAACTTGCTTCATATGTTTATTAGAAGCTTGTTTTTCTAAAGGTTGTACAGTGTGTTTTCAAGGGGTCTGCTAGCTAAGCTGTAGTAACCTGACCTGTCTTGAGTTTCTATCATTACTACTTGCAGACTGTAAACTAAATCCCAAATGGTAGTTCCATAAAACAGTAACAAGGAATATCTGAAAGTAACCAAAATTTATAAATAAGTTTGGATTCCTTGCATTAGTAATCCTCTGAAATCAAATTGTTTTCACACAGGTAGTGCAACCAGAACTGGGCAGGGAATCCCATTTTCCCCAAAAACTTTTCTCCCATGACTATTTTAACATTAAATACAAAGTTGATGGAGGTTTAAGCCTCAGCTACTGAGTAACAATTATACTTTTCCCTTCAAAAGTATGTTTTGGAACTAGTAATTGAGATCACAATATAAGGATTGCAAGTATAATTTTGTGAGATTCCTTAATAAATTGGAAAAAGCTTTTGTTCTGGAAAGAGGAAGTGTGTAGGTATGCAGGGGTGGGAGGGAGAGGGAAGCGTGCATAATAGTTCCCACTGTAGTACAAACTATGCAGGAACAGAGCTATCAGCAAAGTGGAAAATAGGAATCAGCTTTGCTTCTAAGGAAAACAACTCCCAGGAGGAAGCAAAAGTCCATATGTAATACCATAACTGCTGATGTGCTGTTACTTCCCACAGCACAATGAAAGTTCAGCTCGTTTTGTTTCTTAAAGAGGCACCCATGAAATTATGGAAATTCTCATATATAGAGTTTAGCACAGGGCATCTACACATAATGAGTCACCAGCTGCAATGTGTATTTTCTTCTGTTATTCATCTGCAGAGGGGGAGATAACAGCAAAAGAAATCTCATGCAATATGGCCTGAAGGGTTATTATAGCATTTTCCTGACCAGACCTCCTGCCCCAACACAGTCATCTATGCCTATGACATGCCAGTGAATCGTCAGTGCAGAAGAGGTGACAGTTTCTGAAGGAAAATTTTAGCCTTACTTCAGTGTCTAGCTACCCTTATTGAACCCATGGTTATAGATCTATATTTATCTTATTTGTTGGTTCAAAGCTTTGAAATCTGTCCCTTATTTAAGCCAGTAAAAAGGTGCTGATGTTCATGTCTTAACTACATTGAAGAGGCAGGAATAAATGTTCTCTTACAGAGCCTGGTGGGTGGATATGTGATGAAACTTCCTTTGACTTCTATCCACCAAAGAAAAGCGGAGGTGCTGATGTCCTGGAGCCATATGTGACACATGGGCAGGGAAGCTAAGCTTTAATTGATATGAAGCTTTTGCCCCCATAAATACCCCAAATACAGTATTTCAAAGTAGTTGCATTGGTAAGTATTTAAGGTTGTAGTTATACTGCTGCTGTCACTTGTAGGAAGTAGGAAAGCTGCGGTGACATGAAGTGTGATCTCTGCTTTGTGCCAGTAGGAGTTTTGTGAACGTGAACTTGCACTGGCAAAATTGTTGCTGTAATGTGTTCTGTGCATTATTGCTTATCTGTGTTGGTATAATGCACATCCCTGTAACAGCCACAGTAGGAGAGCGTTGGGGTATCCCTGCATTGGAGAGCCTATAGAACCAGCAAATGGCAGGCACGATTCTGGGTGAGACACTAATTCTTATTTACTCATGTTGCTACAGCTTCACAGTGGAGTCTGAGGCCCTTGCTTTCAGAGTAAGGGAGAAATTTAAAATCCTGGCATATCAGGGTTTTGCACTTACAGCTCTCATCAGAAGGCTGCTGTCACGGCTGCTGGGAACAGGTTGATGTCTGAAGTGCGGCCATGGAAAATATGAACGTTAGTTGAACGCCCCCTAGCTGAAATAATTTTCAGAACATAGCTAAGACAAAGGTTTCCTGGGGATTTCAATATACATCTGGGGGGAATTCCACATTCAAGCTTCCTTATGTTTTGGTTTCAGCTCAGCCAAGCAGTTACTCTAAGGATGGATACATTTTAGTTCATATACTGATAATTTTAGAAATGTATCTTGCATTTAAAAAAGCAATTTTAATTTTTTATTCCTGTTAATTAAGTTGGTACAAATTTGGATATATGAGGCTGTGCTTGCAAAACTCATCTGAAAGCAAGATTGGCATAGATGTGTTCCTACTTTAGAGCCAAATTAAGCAATCCTACAAATATAAGTGCCATAGAGCTTTGTGCTTTCTCTGGTGTCACAGATTGCAGATACTTCTCAAAGCAAGAGAACTCTGCTTTTTTTCTTAGTAAATTGACTGAACTTTGAGTAAGCCAATAGCTTTGGTTTCATCTTCATTGAAGTGGACATTTTAATCTAGAGAAACAAAAGAAGGGAAACCTCCTTCTGTGTAATTAAGACTTTGACTTTATTATATTATATACACAGGATGGCATTGATTGTACCTCTTCTTTGATCAGATTGCTCAGCATAGATCCATCCACAGGAATTTCTCAGAGTCTGCCAACACTGTATACATTCAGGAGAAGTTTTGATGTATCCAGTTAATGAATGATTTCTATTGCCCATAGTCTCTCTTCCTCTCTCTCTCCCCATAGGTCTCATTTTTAGTGTCATGTTAGAGGGAAATACATGGCCAGTTTAAAAACCCCAAAGCTACACAAAATTAAATATATCAGGTGATTTTGGACAGGCTCTGCTGTGAGAGTTTCTTTAACCATTAAAAAATTGTCACTTGGCTAGGAAGTGGGTGATAGGCTTGTTAAAATGGTCATACAGCCCTTCCTTTGCAATGCTGACATCACTGCTTACACACAGAACAGAGCTTTTGAGGATGAAGTAGTATTGTAACAGTAGATTAGTGTGGTAGTTGCAAAAATCAAGCTATTGAGGATTAGAGACTTCCTCTCCTGACATTATCTAATGAGGTTTTGTTGTCTTATGTTTTCTGTGCATGTAAGAGTGCATGAAAAGGTGGACTGTCATCACAACTGTCTATGCATCATTCTTCCTCAAGCAGATTATACAGAACTGAGCAGGAGTAATTGATAATAGACTACAGCAAATGCTGTCTTCAAATTTACAACAGACATAACAAAAGTATATTTAGTATGTCTCAACTGATAATCAACAGCAATTGTGAGAAAAAAACTGTCAGAGGTTCAGTACTCCCATCCCCTCCAATTAGTGCTGAGCACAACTTGGTCTACCTTGTATTTCAAAAAGCAAAAAGTAAGCTTTTAAGCAACTTGTAAAACAACCTCATCTTGCCAATCTGCAGAATGTATAAAAGCAGCAGAACGACACAACCCCTGTTTTTTCTTTGTGGATCACTGTTATGTTCAGAGATCTCTTTTCTCATGGCTACAACTGCAGCAGGCAAGTTCAAAAGCTTATGTGCTGTCTTTTAAGGCCCCTGGTATTTTTTTGCATCGTTGGGGAAACCAAGCCTGGAATACATATGATAGAGTACCTGAAAGCATAAGGTAGTAGCTCCTTTCCAGCTGCAGCTACCATTTTAATGGTTACAGGTGTATTTCCAAAAGTACAGTGTTGGGTTTTTTGGTGGTTTTTTTTTTCCCAATGAAAATCAGTGAGATTAATAAGTGAAATTTGGAACTTATTTTTGCACAGTTCTTTATGAATTGTGATCAGAATATGGTCTATTAGTAAGACTACAAAACCAAGGCATGGCAATTATCTGAAAAAATCTCTTTCTCACAGTTTTTTTTTCCCTGTATTAATTATTCTTTGTTATAATTTGAAAAAGGACAAAATTACATTTCCTTCCTTCCTTCCTGCCTGCCTGTCTGCCTGCCTGCCTCTCTTTGGATATCACACTGATAATAGGCTGCTAAGTAGTAAGGAATTGGTACATTTATCAGCTCATCCATTTTAAAGCAGTTGTTTAAAGCATGCTGCATATGAAAATCTCCAACAACTATACTGGTATTCTTATTTTTTGTATAAATAAATAATTGATGGCGGCATCTTTATATATATATATAGTGTATACTACTTTCAGTTAAGAAATGAATTTGCTGATAAAAAAAGTTGAGAATATTCTTAGACTTGAAAAAAATAAAGAAAAATATATAACTTAGACAATAGCTTACATGTATTAGTCTTGCAAATCTTGAATATGCTGAACTACAATGATTATTGTCAAACATTACTGAACTACCTACCTGCACTAAAATTAAACAAAGATGGCACAAACTATGAATTGTTATATTAACATTTCTGAACTATTATGAACTAATTCCACTACCATCCACTAATTAGTTACTGAGGCCTAAATCTAATACAATTGCAGTTTTGTATCAAAGTAGCAAACCATTATAAAGGAACAGAGGAAATTAAAATTTAAGCTGTATTAGTTTAACATGTGTTTAAATCATGCTGCCAAATTACTTCTGCGTTTAGCTAAATGGATAACTTTAGTCACGAAAGCTCAGCAAAAGAACTTGACTCAAATACTTATAATCATACGAGTGCATAACACTGAGTCAGGATTTTGGCTTACCCCTGCAATTGACATTTTTACTACAAAGATCTTTGTTTGGATCCCAATTCTTAAAAAAAATCTAGTTCTAGCCCCTTCTGTAACAATATATCAATACGCAGCCCTTCTGTTGCAGGCACTGCAATAGCATGCTCCTATTACAAACAGATGGGTTATCTAAGACTCATTAGTGGCTCAACCATGAGGTTTTGTTGCCGTTAGAGTGTAATCAATCAGGAGGGAGAACTATTTGGTGCTTGTCTAGTGCTTTAGTAATTCATTTGCTATGGATCCTCATTAGAACGGAAAATTACAGCTGTAGCAATGTCTTAGTTTCAAGAAGCAGAAGCATCTTTTTTCTTTCCCCTCTTTTTAAAATAAATGTTCCATGGTTGTAGGTGAAGGACATGGACACTGGAAGACAAGCATCACGTGGCTGGTGGTAATTTATTTATTGCATTTTTAGCCTTTGGAGGAGTTCCCTGCTCTGTACAGCTATGCTGGTTGCTACTTTAAAACTAAGTTCTCTAAGTTCTACACTGATACAGGAGAAAGAGCCAAGCCTGAGAATCAGTTTCTATTGGAAGTAATGACATGTGATATTATGAAGAGTCACAGGAATTGCAGCATTTATTTCCTTTGCAGACTGTTTTGTGAAAAGGAAAAGGACAATTAAAAAAATAGGAAATCTTGAAAAATCAGAAGTCAGAAATTATAGGGTTTCACATTATTTTCCTACAGAGAGCGAGAAAATTTGCCATGAATTTTTACCACTGACATGTTATACTATGAATCCACAACTATTAAAGTTTAGTGCAAATCTAACTCAGCTCTGCAAGTGTGAACAATATTTGCATGGTGGAAGAAATGTTAACAGTGGGCCTCTGTGCTAGAGCATGCGTGTCCTCTAATGGAACCCCTTGCTTAGTCTCAAGTGTGGGCTGAAGAAGACAGAATGTGCAGGCAGAATAGATGTCTCTCAGAAGACAGGATTAAATGAGAGGTTTATGTCTCTGAGGTGGCTGCCATAGTGCATCTCTTGGCTCTCTCTCTCACTGTAGTCTGTATTTGTAGTGGGAAATACAGATCAGGCAAAGAGCTTCCATAGATTTGAAGAAAGTTCCCTTGCTTGACCAAGGAGTGTGAATGGATGATAACATGCCAAAGTTAGGCCAGACCTATGCAGGCCAAATTCAATCTGTAGTGCAACATCACTAAAGCTGATGGACATGGTGCTATTTGCATAACACATGCAGGAGTTTGAGACTTCACTGCTCCTGGCTGGCAGTCTGCTCCTTGCACTGGTGTTACCACCCCTGAGGCAAAGCTAGCACAACAAGATAAGTGAGTTTAAATCTCTGCTTATATACTTTTCAGCCTGATGGATTAATGCAAATTCAGCTTCATTGTTCATGTAAATTAAGATATCAGGTTTGGACTGACTAGAGAGAGGTGTGGGCTTTTACCTTCCTGCTGTCCTTTCTTCAGGTAACAGTCTGTTGCAGAGATAGGTAACTTTTAAGGGTAGCAACACTGATTTGCACTAATAAACTTGTGGAGCCTTTTCTATGCAAGATGTACATTTGAATTATTTTCTTTAACTATTAATGGATCTTCAACACATCTCCTCAAAATTAACAAGAGCAAATAATACTTCTGCAATATTCTTAAGAAACAGTTTTTTAGGAAGCTCCTGGCTCTTAATGATTACTGGGATAGCTGACCAGGGATTTATATCTAAAGCTATTAGAATTTTGACTGTCTCCAACTGCCACTTTAAGTGATAGTCAGATCAACATGCCTTGTATATTTAGCAAGTCTAAGTTTTTGGAAGCTGCTTGAGATTTGACCTTGCTTTTTAAATGATTCAGAATAATTTCAGATCTAATTAGTGTGTGAGAAAATCACTTCAACTCACCCCATTTGACATTAGTCCATTAAAGCAATTAATGAAGTTTTGTCTACTGTTATATATTACTGTCAATGCTACATGAATAAAGATTCAAAAAGAGAATAGACCTAAACAGAAACTATAAACCAGTGAATCATGTGGTCTTTATAACAATTTTATGTTGGCCAGGAAATTGTCATGTGTCATTTCTAAGTAAAAGAAACCTAGGAGGGAGAAAGGTCTACAGGGGGAAAGAGGAAGAAAAAAATCTATGTTATGATTGTAGGAGACACCATTTAATCAGCTATACCAGTTAATAACTCTTGCTGCCTTTTTTATTTGTCAAGGGCTCAATATTTTTTCAATATGAGGTCTGCTTCAGTGTGCTTTAAATGGCAGTTTATAATTAATGGTACTTGAGCATCTCTTATTTCAAAAATTCATACAACATTCTTGGTTACAATTTATACATGATTTTAAAGTATAATTAACGTTCAGCTTTACAAGATATATGCAAACAGATATGCAAATTTGGAAATAAATATGCAAACATATAAAATGTTGTTGAATTAAGTAGTCCTTAACATTTTTAATGAAATCAATATTTTATTCATATTTTGCACACAATTTTGAGTACTTCGTGATTTGGTAGTTCTCAGACTTTTGTGGACCATGGCTGCAGATTGATTCTCCTGTGGCTCAACTTGTCTTCCACTCTCCTTGAACCTCATACTTTCTTTATGGAAAACAGGAGCTAATCCAAACCCCTCTAAATTATTTGGATTCTTTTCAGTTATGCTTTGTGGATATTTGGGATAGTAAACTTAAAATGTTGCTGAAACAGTTGAAAATAATATTTATAAAAACTTTCATATTGAATCATATTACAGGTTTGTCTAGACCAATATCCTATTCCTAGAAGTAGCTAAATAGCTACTAATCTTTAGTAGCTAAATAGCTACTGTCTTTAGCTAATAGTAGCAAAAGATATGAAAATATGCATCAAGTATATCACCTAGGTGTTTTTTGAGTACACAGCCAACTGAGTCAAGAAATGCTTGTATATATATATATATGTGTGTGTGTGTGTATTCTATCTTAGCATATTTATGTATAAAATTGGGAAAAAACACTGAAAACTTTTTTTTACAGGAATGTAGACTGCTGGTTTGTGTAAGCTATGATCTATAAATTTTACACAGATCTTCTGAAAAACCTGCCCTAAGGAAAGGGATTCCACATTTAATTTAATTTCTAATTCCAGCTTTTGCAAGTTTTGAGCCAGTTGAAAGCTTGGGTTTTTTGCTGATCTGAATAATATATATATTCTGGATGTATACAAATATTCTGGAGATACATAGATATATTCTGTCCCTGGCAGTGTAGGTGACACACCAGTTTAGCTGTGTCTTTTGAGTGGTAGAGATCCCAACCCTAAATACACCAATACAGGTGTGGTCTAACAAGTGATGAGTTTCTCCTCCCTCAGTCTACTGATTATGGTGTTACTGCAGTCCAGGATGGTGAGTGCTGTCTTCACCAGGTATAACGTGAGCTCACTGCTGTAAGCAAGGACATTGCCTTACCTGCCCTAGCCTCAAGAAATGGATCCTGGCAATCCCTGCAGCCCCTGAAGACTGGCATCCTCTCCTCAAGAGCTCATACAACCCAAATGCTACCTCCAAAGGACATGTAGTTAAGATACTCAGAGAGACAAATTATAAAGGTGTGTGGAATTTTGTATTTAACTGGTAAGACAGGAAAATCCTCAGGGGTCCTGACAGCAAATCAGGGTTCTGGATGTAGGTGCTAGTAAATGACTAGCTATTAGTACTGGGTGACTGATGGGTGCTTGACAATTGTCAGAGTGAACTAGGAAGTCATAGAACATTGGTACTTCAAACTATATCCTTTACAGTGTAATAAGATAATGCATGCTGAGGAGAGGTACCAGGAGCAGTTGAAAGACTTGGTGTTATAAATGCTGAAGGCTGAAGTAACAGGCAAGGTGTGGAGGCAGGTTTCCATTCTGCCTTCATTTCCATCCAAAGCATGCTTTAAGGTTGCACATTGTTTAACTACTGAAAGAATTTCTGCAACTGGAAAAAATTGCTGAAATTGGCTGTTTCTTCAGACACCTGAAGTCCTACATCTAGATTCTGCTGTTAGGTTGGCTTGGACAAGCATTGGCTTAGACTGAAGGAATTTGAATACCTGAGCACACAAACGTAGAGTGGATGAGTATGGCATAGAAAATTGCATTCAAGTTACAATGCACCATAGGATGCAGGAGGTGTACCCTATTCAACTTCCAGTCTCAGAACCTGGGTAAATGTTACATTTTAGACTTCATGTGCTACAGATCCCACAAGGTGACTATCAGCTGAAGAGTAAATATGGTTCCCTATCCTTGGTTTGCAAGATTACTGATCAAAATCACATTCCTGGGCTTTAATTAATTTAGGGTTACTACACAAACTTGTTACATACAAAAAGAGTCATGCTGAAATCTATGCTGTTGATCATATGAGAGTTATGCATTTTAATAAAGTTTGTAGATTTGGTCACTTACATTTTTTTCAATACAACCTAGAATATGTTTCATTTAGTTTACATTGATGCATAAGTAATCAAAATCATAATTATATTGCTAAAGAAACATCACTTAAAAATAGACATATAAATGCTGTTTTGAGCATTGCAAACTGCTATTTGCAGTGCAGTGTTTTAGTTATGAGATGTAGAAAAATTTATCTGCCTTTGCAGGTGCATACTCAAAATGCTGTTTCAGGGCAAGTAGTGCTATAGTATTTTTCTGAGAGATATTGATAGATTTATTACTACAGGTATAGTGAGTGAAAATCAATACAGCTGCTTCCCTGTATATCTGTGGTAGTTTCAAAGTTTTCAGAAAGAAGTAAGACTGAAAGAAGTAAGAGCCTGGTATAGCAAACCTGTGTTCAGAGCTGTGCAATACCCTCTGCCTTCATACCGAATAACATTGGTCTTTAAAAGACTATACCTGTGCACTTGCTCATATATTTTTCATTCTCACAGCATATTTCAGTGCTGGGTTCTTGCAAGATTTTGTTTCTGTGGGCTGGATTTCATTTCAGCAGATTGCCCAATCCCCTCTTCCTTCTGTTGTAACAGGTTTTGAACTGTCTCAAATTCACCAGTGGCTTTATGACAATCTGAAAATTAATAACGGCCCCTTACTTGCACAGGGCTAGGTGATTCACAAATTCCTTACTTAACTGATACTTCTTTTCCCCTTACTTCCAGCCAGGCAATCTTGTGTGCTTTTTAAACCAGTGTAAAGGCAGTAAAATGTGTATACATTGAAAGTTTTTCTTCCTGGCACTCCATCACTTGGAAAGCAATCTGAGGCTTTTCCATAGGCTGATGTATTGGCAGTAATTTAAAAAAATCCCAAAAATATAGAAACAGGATTTCTGATTATGCTATAAATTGGGATTTTTTCCTTCAGGCAGGCGGAAGGACATGCCAGTTGGACTTTATATGTTGGCTGTTAAAAAGCTTTAGGAGCCAAAATTATAATTAGCTCACTCATATTGAAATATGTTCTCCCTAGCTGTTTTATTTTTTTGCCAGAGCCTGATGCAATTCCTGAAAGATGCAATTTCCTTCAGCACAGGAAATACACATCATACTGTTGGCATTAAGCAACCACCCGTGCAGTGGCTGTTGCAGTGCTTGCAGGAGGAGGCGATGCATGTGCTCCCTGGCGCATTTCCAGGGTGTCTGGCTGCAGGGCCTGGTGCAGGGGCTTGCATGGTTGGGACCGCTCAGTGCACCAACTGCAGGGATCTAGGCTCCAGGCAGAGGGGGCATGAATTGCCCAGACTTGCAGGAAATGCTTTTTAGAAGTAAACTGGGTGAAAAGCAGGGCTAGTCCAGCAACAAATCACCAGTGCAAGAAGGTTGCTTGTATTTCAGCACCACCTAGTTTTATGTATCGTAAAGTAGTGCTTAAGAGAGCCCACTGAGATCCAGGTGTCACCTATTCAAAATCACTATTGCACACTGAGTGAAGGACTGGTGGGCATAGCTGAAAGAAACTTTATCAAGGAACTTTGACTGGAAACATGGACTACAGCACAGGATGCAGATCTGAAAGACGTAATGGATACTTATTGGGACAACTAAAGTCTGTTGAGCAGGCCAGTGAGAGTAAAGCTAGTCTGGGAATGTTTCCATTCACTCCCCTCTGTCAATCTTCTGATTTTAACGTAGATGTGTCCACTGTGAGAACTGGTCCATAACTTCTGTAAATCACCAGAGCTGAGAAAGGGAATGGAGGATACTCAGGGAAACTGGCTAGCAAATGAGATTTCATAACAAGTCAGAGACATCTCTGCAAGAACAATCCAAATTCTCCTGTTTCACAGTTCAGTGCCATGCAATGGTTCATTTAAATATCATCTGAAATTGTTACTAATTTTTCCTGTCACTGTTTGGACTGTTTATTTGCAAGATGGATATTCAATCGTATTAGGGGTGGTAAAATGCTTTTCCCTGAAAGTTCTCTTAGATTGTGTGTTTGATTCCTTTTACTTGCATTTGTTCATTCTCTGTTGCGGGGAATGGGGAATGAATGGGGAATTTTCTCAAAATGAACCCATTTTTTAATTCCATGTTAGATATTTATGATGGTTACACAGTTTGAATATTTTGCTTTGTTTTGTAAAGGAGACTCTTATCCAACTTTCCATTTTACTACTTTCTTCCCAAAGGAATATAAAACTTTCTTTAGGAACGTAATTTAGTTTGGATAAAAGACTCATAAACTTCTAGCATTGGGGAAAAATGTAGAGGGAGTGTTCCTAGCAGAAGATGCCTATAAGTGCGTGCGAGAACCGTGCACCGTTGGCAGCCTGGTTTAGCCGGCTCTTCCCCGGCTGAGGTTTAGCCGGCTCTTCCCCCGCCGAGGTTTAGCCGGCTCTTCCCCCGCCGAGTTTAGCCGGCAGTTCCGCTGCTGTGGCCGGCGGCTCTGGCGCGGCGGGGCCGGGCAGAGGCAGCCGCCCTGGCGTTCGCAGGGTGTGCACGCACAGCCCGGTGGGGCTCCGGGGCAAAGAGCCCGGCACCCGCAGGACTCAAGAGCGTTTTAAAGAGTACTAAATAAGTTGCTTATATTATTTCAGCATAAAACCCTATAGTATGTTCATAAGTTGATTAACTGATTTTATGGACAGCCTCCCTTCAGTCTGAGTTGTCTAACTGGTTTTGAAACTGATTCTTTGCAGACACAAGAAACACATGGAGAATCATATTATTACAACCACAGATCAATTCAGGTATTTTGGCAGGCAAAAAGAAGAAATCTGAAGCTGGAATAGAAGAAAGAGCTAAAAATTAACGGACCACTGACTTTGAAGTTTGAAGGCAAGCACTTAATGTTACTCTATGAGGCTGATATTAATCCAGCAAGTTTTTTCCCAGATACTGGATTTAATGCATGTGTCTTTCCTTAAGATGCTTTTTTAATTTCATCTGTTGAAAGACTAGGGAAAGAAATCGTGCTTATAAGTTTGAGTTGAAAACTTTCTTATTAATATTAGAAATATTTAAAGGAACAGTTGAATGCCAATTTGACTTAATGAATCCAAGATCTTAGTTTAGCTTAGATTCCTGAATTCATGCAAATATCAGATACCATCTCTAACTGCTTTTTTCACATAAGAAGAATGCATGCTGTTGAGTGTGGTACCACCAGATAACTGAACAGAATGAAGTGTTTAGAATTAGAACTCCAGAAAGTAAGCATGAAGTTTTATTACTTGAAAACTACTGTAGGTTCCATGGTGAAAAATGTAGAAGAATTGTAATACTGTTCATAACATCTATAAAAAGCATTATTTTGATGGACCATTTTCTATGTTTTGAAATCAATGAAGTACAAATGATTGGAATGTGATAAATATGAATGGGGTAAAAACTTGAGACCTTTACTGCTTGAAAAAAGGGAGTACTCAGACTTTTATGCTTTATGTTCTGGAAACTATTAGTAGCTGAAATGAAAAATCTTAATTTTCCTATAAGTTATACAGTGACATACTTGTAAAGGTAGAATCTTTTCCTTCTCTTTAAAGCTGGATGTATATTATAAAAGCAGATGCTTTCCAGACTTTTTATTGACTTATATCTTCATAACTTTTTTTAAACTAGTTTTTCATTAAAATACATGATGCCACCGTAATTCTCTCTGTTGTACATATTTTCACAGGACTGCATGTTGCCAAATTTTGATTATACTTTCAAAAATATCTAGTGAGCAAAATGGCTGAAACAAATACCTGCTTTGTGCTTTTGGAGGAAATACATATATTTGAGGAAAGGAAGAGGAGTTTGTATGTGCTTTAGACCTGATTCAAGCACTTCCATTTAGTATAATAATACTGATAAGCACTGTTTTGCTATGTCCCTAATGATTTGCAACAGAACAAATGTAAACAAAGATCAGTAATCCCCTCAATGTAAGTTCAGTGCTAGGCCTTGTTAGATTCCTGCCTCTTGTTTTTATGTAGGTAAGACAAAATATACAAAGGAAATACATGTTTCTCTAGGGCTGTTTGATATGAATTGAGTTTGCTTTGAAATTGGTATTTTGGAAATAAATTGGTAGTAATGTGATTATAACACCAATAAATTGGTATTGGAAATATTTTTGTTTTTTGAAATTGATCTGCTTTGCTGTCTTTGCCTAGAGTGCCTAGAGTACCTCTATTCCCAAGGCTACTCCACCAGCTGAGAATATCTCTACTGCAGCAGTTAATGAATATTTGATGCATGGTCTTACTTTTTGACAATACACTTATCTTAGTGACCTATTGTGGACCTCCAAGTAAAAAGCACTGTCCTACTCTAATATTTCAAGAAGATTATCTGCAAACTCTGGCTGATGGTGACCATGTCATAGGTGTCAGCAGGAAGTCTGTTATGGTTCATGTATAGTTGGTTAACCATTAGCAGTTACCAAAAATAGCATTACACGTGCATATACAGTGAAAAAGAAAGTAAACCTTTTGTGGGAAAAAAACCAATGTAAGAGTGGAAACTGACACAAGAAGGGTAAAGCTACACACCCATACAGAAGTTCTCTGTATCATTTGGCGGCTTTAGTACAGAGAAGGGCTGTGTGGAATAACAAACTTGTACCTCTGAACTTACCATTGAATAAAGAATCTTTATAGCCAAAAAATGAGACTGTCAATAAATGAATAAACAATGAGCTGTCAGCTGAAAAGAAGCAATGGAAAACTAGGAAGGGAGAGAAGAATGAAGAGGAGTTGATGCTGAAAAAAAAGGGACCAAAAAATCAGGGTCTGTCAGATTGGTACAAGCAATAGTCCCTAGTTCTCATTAGCTAGTTATAGAGTGCCTGTTGTCAGAGTCCTTTTATCCTACAATAATTTATTAAGTATTTTGATAAACAATTTATTCTTCCTACAAGATGTGCCAGTGGAGACAGAGAAGGGAGGAAGCAATATCTAGGAGCAGTCATGTAACAAAGGCACAAAATGCAACCAAGGGTTCTAAAAGTTTACTGAAATGCATTTTTTGTATAATGCAATGATCATATCAACTGTCTTTTTTCCTCCTAGGATTTCTACAGATCACCAAAAACCATAATTTTCTAAGTTCAGACACTATTTATATATTATATTAATATTATATAGATAGTAAATGTACTTCATTCTTTCTATGCAGCTCAAGTGACATTGAGGAGAAACTGTGCAATTATCCAGCTGCGCTGACACCATTAGGGAGCTTGTTCTGGATCACAGGTAAGTCAGATAAATATTTTGGCTTTGCGTATTTGGGTACAGAGCCTGTGGTCAGCAGTTGGTATTTGGCATGCAACTGCCTACTTTATCCATTTTTATGCACCAACTAATTTCCTTGATGTAGGGATTTGGGGATGGTGAAATAATTTCATAAATTATAAGCAAAAAAAAAAAAAAATCTGTTTCATCTACTTCGTTCTGGATAGCCACTGCATTAAACCTGTCAAAAACATATTGCTTGTGTTCATCCCTGCTGCAGTTCCATTGATTACAGTGGAGTTAAATCAAAGATGAATCTGTCTGTTCAATTTAAATCTAATGATTGGTTAAAAAGTCGGGGGGAGAGCCCTGTCTAAATCCAGAGCTGTTTTATCCTTGTGTCAGCATTTAATTCCATTTGCATATAAGCCTATTTCCCTTCTCTAAATTTAATTTGTTAGAGCTTGGCCCTCAGCAACAACAGCAACAACAAAGTAATTGCATGCAGTATTGGGCAATGGTGCCAATGCAGCATGTGCTATAAAAATGTCTCATGCAAATTTATAAAATGTAGGCATTAGTGACACTCTGCCTGGTAACCTGGTATCTGTATACTTGAAAAAAAACTCCAAGCTCGAGCTTCATGGACATGTGACATCTAATAATACACATATGAAGAAGCCTTCTTTTAATATCAGCTATTAATTGTGTCTGTTTCACCAAAGGAAATAAGATATCCATGTCTTGCATGACCAATTGGAACATTCTAGAGTTTCCCTGTGATGAGATAAAACTGACTGAGACTTAGTTCTCAGGCTGCACCAGATATCATCTGTGACTTTGCACAAGGTACTTTTGCAGTGACACTTAGCAAGCTTGTTTTAAACTGGGGAGGAGTGGTTGGCATTGTCTTGTTTTTTAGCTGCTACACTCCACTGCACTACTGTTTTCTCATATCACCTAGCCTCGAAACACAGAGCCCAATCTTCCCTGAGACCCTTCAGGTGGCTGTTTTTGAATCAAAGGGCTCTTCTTGTTGAACTTGACCTGATCAGCAGTCATTCCAATTCAGCTGTTCTTCCAAAGGTAGTGGTACCTGCCTTAAGTCGATAGAATCCTTTATTCTCCTTTTTCCTATCCTAAATATTTGATTGCACCCAAAGGAGAAACCCCCAAATCAAAACATTTTGTAGGATTTGAGTTTTTCTTTCTGCTTTAAACCCCAGCTTTTTCATCATACATTCTGATGCATTAAAACTAATCATGGTCATAGATTCTTATGTCTTGTCCATTTCGCACAACTTCATGTGAAGAGGTAACTTCAGTTTCACCATTTGTGGAAAGAAGACACTGATGCTAAGGGGTAAATACATTAACCTGGGACACTGTGCAATTTTATGCAAACAACAAAGCCTGGAAGAGAAGCCAGGTTTTCTGAATTAGGGCTGCAAGATATGGGACTAACTTACAGAGAACGCAGAATAAACACATCTTCCCACTTCCAGACTTCTGTGTTTAGGTAAATCATGTTATTTCCTAAAGCATCAGATCTTTTTAATACAGACTGTTCCTCATGTGGCCAGGAAAGCTCACTATTTCCTCTGTTACTTGCTCCCATTACCTCTTGATGCACTTGCAGCCTATCCTCAGTAGGATTAGAAGGCACTCAGGACCTTTCAGGAGGCACTTACCACTTTACAGGATTAGGATAAGCCTACCTTTGATGTTTTTTGATCATACCCATCTGTCATAACTGAACATGGTGAAGTCGGCTTTATTTTTATTTAATGTTCTAATTATGTTTAAAAGGTCAAATATAGAAATATTTTTCTCAGTTTGCCTGTTTTTCTTTAAAAAATCAATGAGGATGTATCGTTTTTCAATACATATGCTAACATTTGAAAAGTAAAAAAGCCCATGGTTAGAATCAGCAAATAAAGATGTGGTTTCACCTCATTTTAAGGTTTAACAATTGTACTCTATGTCACACTCCTTCCTCTTCTTCCATCCATATATTCATTACAAATGTCAGATAAGGCTAATCCTTCATGTGACATTACTACAGATGGTTACACTGGGGACTTAAACCAGATGCTGATAGTCTGGATAATCTGGATAAAAGCTGGTAACCTAAAACAAATCCATTTTGTGTATTACTCATGCTAACAGTTAAGGTATATATAAAATTACCCTTTAACACTTTACATAACTCTTTTGCTTTCCTCTTTTTATAATTTCAAAGGTGTTATTTTAGACAAGATTTTTCTTCATCTCTCACTGTCCTTCTCCCTCATCTAAATCATGCATGTATGTATGTAGTAATGTTTAGGGAGGGGAGAGACACTTTCTATATAAGAATGAACACAACATTTATCTTTTGTCTTAAAATTCCCATCGGGCTCAAAATTTGCACTGGAAAGTAACTTTAATTTACTTTCATAAAAAGAGGTTTAAGGAAAGCATTAACAATAAAAAAGTAACTCCCTTCTGTACTTTTGAAGAGTCTCTGAAATTCAGTGTTTAGGATGGGAGCTGATAGAGAAGTCTTCTGCTGAGTGGCCCAGACCCCTGATTACACTTGGGTGTTTGGAACCCATTTTTCCATCTATTTAAGAATAGTCATATCCTATCTTAGATGAGATTTACTCTGAATATTATATATGTTTATTCTTTCATTTAGAAATGAAGCTTGTATTCTGAACTGGGAGGTTCACAAAGACTTGTTAGTCTAGGAAGAACACATGCATGTGTATTAAGCAGCTAATTATTTACATGGGAAATTCTGTGACATAAACATACTGGATCCTTCCTCTCCCACCTATGACTATCACTGAATGCTGCCCATGGAGGAATTGGAGAGGAAGATACTAGGTCACTGTTTGTAGCTTAGAGTAATGCTATTTTGGGCTCTTTCAGCTGTATTACTTTTTATTTATTACTAGGTTTTGTTTCTAAGCTGGTCACCAGTCTGGAAGTATAGGAAAGTAAGTTTACCAAGAACCTGAGCTATGCAATTATTGTGTAGCTTTTCATCTGTTGCTTAGCACACTTGAGATTTAGATTAGGGTAAGCAACTTGAGCAGGTCCCCATAGAGTAAATGATCTTGGGTCTAATCTGATCTCCCTTTAATCCAGTGAGCTATGAGGGCAGTGGTCTGGAGCATGGTTCATGGAGCATGGTTTCTGTGATTTGCTTCTAAGCTTGTTTTGCCCCTAGTGTGTACTACAGGAACAGGTAAAGAAGTCAAGGTCCCTGGTCAGCCAAAGCACATATAGTACTGAGAGTTGAATACTGGGATTTGATAGAGCCTTCTGTTACCAGTCAAAACTCTCAGCTGGACAATTCTCATAGTCTTTAGCAGCATATCCAGTAGCTAGTAATGACTATCTCTCTCAGAGTCCTTACTGTTTCACAGATTCTAAAAGTGTATAGATCACACCATTGATTCCAATCAACACAGTTCTATTGAAATCAACAGAATTCATACAACTTATACCAGTGGAGAACCTTGATCCTTCCCTTCATGTATGGAATGATACAGCAGTAAAGAGTACTTCTCACTGTGAGTCGAGTAGTTCTTAACAAGTTGCTGAAATTGTTTAGAAGATAATCAGTCATTAGGCCTTAGAGCATATTGCAAGGATACACGGAGCAAACCTTCTGCATGAATGGAGAGGAGCAAAGACTTATTGTCCAGATATTTTCTGCTGATATTATAGTGTTATCAAATACCATCATAACTGTTGTTTATTTTTGGATTATAAACCTTTATAATGGAAGAAAAGGTAAATATTTTGGTCTGAAAGGTTAGCCAGAGGAAGACAAATTATTGCAGAAGATGTGGAAAGGTGAAAAAGGTGAGTGATTACGCAAACTATTACAAGCAAGGAACCAAACTCTTACAATTATGTATTTTGTGGCAAATGCAGTCTTGGTGGGCTGCATACACATTACCCTAAATATCATAATTAATAGTAGTAATGTTATTTTAGTGTTGGTGGTAATCAAAGAGTGGAAGCAATAACTGGATCTAATTGATAGCAACATTTGATTAACTTTTGACAATTACTTTTTAAAGTGTAAATTTTAAAATCGTGACTTTAAACAGTAGGTACTTCCTTGATTATTTATTTTAGAGGCTTACTGAAAGTATGAAAATAGAGTGAAGATGTGGTTGAAAGACCTATACACAGGGCAGATATTTTGCTACCATCTTTTCCACCTTAGAGGAAATGCCCAATTCAGCAGAGCTATTTATTTGCATGTTGT
This sequence comes from Passer domesticus, assembly GCF_036417665.1. NCBI lineage: Eukaryota > Metazoa > Chordata > Aves > Passeriformes > Passeridae > Passer > Passer domesticus. Next base: position 47,331,922 of record NC_087480.1, read on the forward strand.
AGGCTGGGAAATTCCATTTCAGCACTATAAAGTCTGATTCATCAAGAATGAAGCATCACTTTCAGGAATGCTGTTTAGTGGAGTATGTATGTATGGAAATTCTGTTCTGGTATAGAGAGGGTCCTGGGGTATGTGTATTTTATGATCCACATATCTCTAATTCATCTTTTCCTTTTGAAACATAACACATGTTTGAGCTTCACTGATATGGGTTCCTGCTTATTATAGTTAATGGATTATTCATCCTCTTTGTCCTTGACATAATCCTAAGTATGTGCATAAAACTCAGATCATGTTGCCCATAAAAACCAATCAGCCCAGAGTTCTTCTGCAAGGTGTTGAACATTCACCCAGAGCAGATGGTAAAGATAATGTTTAATAAAGAGTTAGAGGATTAGTTGGAACAAAAATAAGCTAAGAGAAAGGGATAATTTCATTTCATATGAAACTCCATGACATTTCATGTACCCGAGGACTGATTAAAATTATGCCAAAAGCTGCTCTTTTTGGCCAGTTTGTCCTAATACTGACCCTGCTTATGTTGTCAGCTGCTGTATCTGCATGTGTTATTTTACCACTCTCTGAATAACTCAAAAGAAAGCTCTTCTGATTCTCCTGTGGCAGGCAAAAGTAATTCTTAATTAAATAGGAAGAGGAGAGATGATAGGATTCTGCTAAATGTGATGAATATATTTAAATAACTGATATCTCAACTGAGGTTTAGAAGAAAAGTTTTACAGGTAATTTTAAACATAAATAAATTTTAAATGGTAGTTTTCATAATATGTGGAGTTAAGCTTTGGTTTGCCTTGAATATTTAGATGCTGAATGGAAAACGGAGCAGGGGATAGTCCATAATGATTTTCAGTCTTATTTTAGAAAAAATTAGTTTTGCTATCAAAAACATGGTGGAGTAACCAAACCTATACATTTTGCTTATTGCATAACATTTGTAATGAATGTCCAGTTGTTCTTAAATAAGGCTTAATAATAGCAATTGAATAAAACAAATCAGAAGCAAATATTTTACAGTTATGGTATTTCTGGGCCCATGGTTATCTGCTAAAAACTTAAGATTTATAAATCAGAATCTCTAACAAAGTATGTCTGGTATGGATGCTGCAGAAACAAGTAAGTGGAATTTACTTGTAAATGCAGTATTCTTTGTTCTGAACACAAAATTTAAATTATTTGAAGCTCTACTCATAAATAAACACATGTTCTTTTAAGAAGACATTTTAGAATGGTTTGAGGGAGACAGAAGACAACTCTTTCTTTTAATTGTTATGGCACAAGAGCAAAACAGGATCAAAATCCAAGCTATTAACTTATTTCACTGAGACTCAGAGGTCACTGAAGCATAAAACCAGATGTAAGCATCTCTGGACACACTCCAGCTGAAGCTTAAAGCTCTGACCAGTCTTTAATGGTAGAGAACTGTTTGCTGCTTCTGTATTGCAGGAAGACAAAAGTATTCTAGAATCAACATAATGGCTTTTGCATTGGGCCATTTTGAAATGGGCCAAAGCCGAAACCTTTGAAAGCCTCTTGATATTTACTGGCTTGGCTAGTATTACTACTTAGTACTTCCAGAATTCAGCTAAAAATCTTCTCATAACCTGCTCTGCATTTTATAGCCACTTCCTGTGCTTAAGACAGTGTTTGGCTCCCTAAAATAAACACCCCAAAGTAGTTTTCTGCTGTAGATTATTCCTAACTTAACTTATGCTCCTGTTGTTTCTCAAATTAGTTATTTTTGAAAATGTTCAATTGGGCACTTCAAACAGCTGAGTATATTTAAAATAGTCTGAATTAACAGAAAAATAACAAGACAGTTAAGAATGAACTGGAAATTAATAAAACCTTAATTTCACTGACAATAATTGAAAATATTTTATTACAAGATGCAGGTTTAGCTGACTAATGGTTGTAAAACACATTACTATAAAACTTATTTCCCAATTTTCTTCAGCCTGCTAAATACTTGTCCATACTTCATTGTAGCCATCTTTTGAAATCACAGTGGCAAGAAAAAGCTCAGGATGTCTGTCAGCTGATACACAGTATCAGCATGAGATAGTGCAGCTCAGCAAGAAGAGAGGGTCATATCGCACGGCTGAGATGAGACATAGATAAGCCTAAAGCAAGTTATGGCTTTATCTCATCTTAACCTTGAACCAGATGCCCTTCCCAAAGCCCTCCCTTCCCCCCATCCCCCCATGCTTGTAGTGCACTACAGCTGTGCTGTAACAAACAGCTAGAATTAACAAAATTGGAGATGGGACAAAGGCAGCCTTAAAAAGGGTATTTTTTCATTGAAAACATGTTTCTTAAAGTGTACAGATAGAAATAAATTGATTGACTAGCTGAATTTTGGAATAGAACAAGCAAGTCAGGTATGAAAGGACTTCTTGTGTTTAGCACTGCATGTTAGTAGAAAACTGATAGCAATGAAATGTATTTTGAAACAAAATATTTTTAACTTGTTCATATTTTTAATTTAAATAATATTCCCACCATAGTAAACCTCAGAAATTGTGGTCATTGAGGAGTAAGTAGGCATTATAATTATTTCCCAGATGGTGAATGATTAATGTGCAAGTAATTTCTCCCAGCACTTGGAATGTTGTTCACCTTGTAAGTCCCTTCAGTTACTCACTCTCCAGCCTGCCAATTAATGTGTTCACATCATCCTCAGATAGCTTTTTTCACTTATCTGTATTTTTTTTGGTCTTGGTAGGGAAATGTCAGAAAATAAGCTTTGTTTTGATTTCTTCGCCTTTGTTTTTCTCAACTGCTGCCTTTTCAAAAGTTTTCAGAAATCAAATGTGTGTGGCTGCTTTTTATTTCCCATTTTATCCGCAGTGGTTTCCTAGCTTTCATTCTCCAGCTCTAGTATCTCCTTTAATGGGGTCTTCAAGCTTCTTTTCTCACAAGGTGAACGCTTTCTTCATTTTGCTATCTGAATTATGCACTTATACTTCAGTAAAAGATTTTTGTGTTTTGGTAGCTCTGGGATAGGTGAGATCCTACCACATACCACATTTTGGATGTGTTTCTTGTATGCATAGTTATTGCTCTTGACTTGGATTAATAAAAAAGCTTTTTTTCTCTCTAAGGCTCTTATATTCAAATTAATAATCTCTGTTTTCATTGTGAGATGCTTGTCCAAAGGAAGGTTAAAGTTATACTTTAATATCATGAGATAGTAATTTTTTTAATAGAAAACCCACAAATTATTCATTGGCCCAATATAAGTCTTTCTGAAACACACCCTTGTGAAGATAACTGGGATGATATGTGCTTTTCTCTAGCAATAGTTTTATTGGCAAATGTAATGTTTTGCTTCCTAGTTACATCAGTGGGTTTTAATAAAGAGATATCATGCAGCTACAAGAAACTCTCTAATGATATTTCACAAACTGCTTTTCCCAACAGGAAGGAAAGTCAGTAGCATCTAGTCACTGCTTTTCCTTGCAAATATTCTTAATTTTTATCTCATTTTAGACTAGGGGATCTCCAGAATAACACAGTATACCACATATCTGCAAAACTCAGATTACAACTAAATTTTCTCTTCCTCTCCAACTTCGGAGGTCCCTGCTGAAGATTTTACCAGGCCTGATGTAAGTTCATATCAGAGACAGACCTCAGTCTGTAGCTGCAGTTCTGTACCCAAATGTGTGACAACAACGACTTAATTCCTGCTGGTAGATTATTGCTGCACCTGTGACTTCTTAAATTAGCCCCAGCTGGACTAGCTGGCATCTACCAGCTGCCAGTGGGGAGCAGCAGTGTGCTCCAGGAACTCTCCAGCTTCTCCATCCTGTGCTTTTGAATGGAAAAACATTGGAGAAGGGCAGTGGCAGTGGCAAACTGAAGTTCTCGTTCCTCGCATAGGAAAAAAACCCTTACTCAGTTTAAGCTGCATCAAAGTCATAGTCTAGCACCCACTTTCCAGATAAATACTTAAATTTCTGCATCCTGCAGAAATATAATTGACATACTCCCTTCTTAATTTGGAAGATCTCCAGTCACCTGAAGTAAACTATCATTTTTCATCACTTGTGGCTTCTACTTTCTCCAGATATGGGAAAAAAAAAACCCCGAACAAAACAAAAACCCAAACCTGGTGCAGAAGAAGAACTGGAAAAATCCCATTATAAAACGATATTTGAAAGGACTGGTGTTTTTTCCATCCAATAAATAATAGTTTATTTTTAAAAAAGTACTTGCTATGCCCTTCTGTAAATATCCTCTTCTGGAAAGCCCTATAAAAGAGGAATGAATTATATGCTTTAAGGATGCCCTTCATTAGCATAATTAGAGAAGCAATACTGTCGTCTTTCTTCTGAGACAGCACATACCACCTGACTTGGCTTGGCTTGCCTGTGCAAGTCACACTGAGCTGGCTGCTACTTTGGCCAGTGAGAACATGGAGAAGCTGGAGACAGAAAAGACTGGATCCCCACAGTTTCTAGTAACATCAGGTTTTTCAACCTCCTTTCTTAAACAAAGTATAGAAATTGCTCCAGGTTTTCAGTGAAGAGTGGTAAGAAGCAAAATATATTGTTATTCCTCAGAGGTTAAATTAGTGGGTAGGAAGGATGCTTTGCTTGTCTGTAATTGCCAATTAAAAAAATGTAAAGGAAATGTTTTGTTTTAAACAATTCTATCCCCTTCTGAAAGTGGGCAGATGTGTACATATGAAAATCAAACTTATAATATTTCCAATGCATATAAATTCAAGTATAACACTTTTAATCTTAAGCAGATAAGTATTTACTAGGGACTTAGATTCATTCTATTTCCTCAGCTGTGCTCTTGTTGGTATAATGGAGCTGTTTGTGACATTAGGTGTAGTGGATTTGATTTTGCTTCAGGTTGACATTTCATGGCACTAAGTGTGAAAAATGACATCCTCAACAAAGCCTTCCTTGCTGGAGCTCTTGGACACAACAATAACACCTTCTTATGCTAATTGGAGCCTGGATGATGTCTGAGTGGTTGCTTTCCTGTTCTTTTTGAGCCTTTGACACTTACCCTGTTGCCATCAGATGCTAAAGTTAAGATGGAAGAGTAAAAAAGTAGAAAAAGGAGAAACCAAAAAGGCTGCATATTGGTTTTGGGTACATTTAAGTGGCATTATTTAAGCAGGTCACCTCTCTTGCAAATCAAATTAAAAGGAAGTGCATGGAGGATAGCTGGAATAGGTATATCTATCATTGCTAATCTGGACTAGGATTTCTTTCTATTGAGGCTACAGAAAGTCATATAAATAGGGGATAGTTTTCATGAATTTTCAATGTTTCTGAAATGTATATTTTCATATGCATAAGTGTCTAATTGTCAAGCATGATGGAAGTTTGTAAAGACTGATTGCCTTGTGAATCAACAACAATGAGGCCTTTTCTTCATGAAATTGAGAGCTTTGGATTCCAAATCAAAGGAAATGAGGGCAAGCTAAGAGTTAATTTATGGCAAGGTTGCTTAATATCAAGAATGCAGTCTGTGTTTTACAGAAATACTGGTCTTATTGAGGCAAAACTTGGTGATATCAACACATGGCATTGCCACAGAGAAAAGATAAATTTAGATTGAATGATTTCTCAGTTAAACAGGGACCAACAGGGAGTTTATAATAAAACAATTTAGGCTTACTTTGGAATATGACAATGGCAATTTTTCTTGTGCTGAAAACAAACCATTACTGATGTATGTTTGAGACCCAGCAGGAAGTTTTCTAATGCAGACTCTTTCCACATCTATCCAGCAGCAGATGTAATTTTTCTAAGTTGTGTAGCAGTATATAACAGCATCTATTATTACTCTGGTCACATTTTCCTATCATGGTGAAAAATTTAGATTTGTTAGGAATCCCTCAGAAGTGACGTATGTCCCTCGGCCTTGAAAGTTTAGCTCTTAAGGAATTAAAGACTTAAATTCACTTGTCTATTTTTAGGTTTCATTCAAAATATTTGTGGTGTAATCTCTGATTCTAAAAAAATTTATCAGGTAACATTTTGACATGTCTAATAGCAATTTTTGATTCACGTCCTCTAATGTAAATCAGGAGGGGTTCCTTTGCCAATGCAGTAAATCAAGGTGAAAGGGCTGACTTCCTTTTTGCAGGAAATTTTAGTTCCATTTGATATGCCTGATACTAGAAATATTTCTATTTCTTGTGGCTTATTTTAGTTGTGTAACAGGAGGAAATGTCAAGATTTCTGATCTAAATTTGAGGTCTCAAATTTCTATTTCTGTCAGTATGGCTACAGCCAATCCCACCAGATTGGTACAGTAGACTCTGTGGATAGAGAATTGCATGTAAAAGCAACCAAGCTCTCAGGGGATGCCCAGGATCAGTTCGAGTCAGATGGGACTATTAGCGCTCCCTAGCATTGGGCAGAGATGGTTCTAAGACTTCCTTGCTGAATGAGATGACAACTGATACAGCTGATTCCAAACTAGAGAAACAGCTGCCATTTATAAGCTTGGGATCTTGAGAAGCTGCCCATCTAAAGGAATGCTTTGGTTATTTGGTATTGGCATGCACCATTGATTTATGGGAGAAAAGTTAGCAGAAATTAATTGTAAAGTATTGATAACTGCACTGAAATTTCAGTGCAGGCCCAAGGGGAACACGTTCTTCTGATTTCTAGATTATATATAGCAACATCTTGATGCTATTATGATGATTACCACTTTGCAATTGGTATGTCTTAGCACAGGAACGTAACATTCCTAATGAGATATAGCAATAATTTACCTGTCACAAAATGATCTTTTCCCTCAGAAGTGACAGTGTCTTACTGTTACAAATATGTCCCCATTGACTGAAGCACTAATGAATACAGGTATAGCATTATCATATTAGATATTTATGCCATTTGATAAAGTGTAGAACTTGATCTGGATCAAAACTACTCATATAGTGCATGAATCCTAGTGCATGAATAGTTAAGGCAGTGAGGATATCTTTTCTCTTTTTTTCCTGGCACACATAAGGCTTGAGCTACTCAGGAAATACCTGAGGTAAATGAAGAGATTTTTCAAAGGAGACTAGAGGAGTTAAGCATTGCACTCTTAATATAAGTTTTTGTAGCAATTCCTTTTGGAATCTCTGAGCCATTGTTCCTGTAAGGCTCAGTTCTGTACTCCCTCTTTAGGCTTTGAGCCCACACATTTATGTGGGATAAATTTTAAACATGCAGGCCTGTGGCCTTCAATATGCACCTGTGTAGGTATTTTCAGAAACAGAGCTGTAAGAGAGATTCCCATTTATTTTGATGGGAGTTCTGCCTGAATGCAGTTTGCACTCTTGTGTTACTAAGGCCATTTTCTAACACTCCAGTTGGACTATTGTAACTAGGGAGAAGTTAATTCAGTCAGAGAAATGTGTATTGCAAGTTTTGCAATACACATTTTTCTTACTGCTAAATTTCCCTAGTGATGTAGATTTAAGTTTACTTCATAACACATGGAGTAGCTGATATATAGTTTAATGTCAATATTAACTAAATTCTGTACTGTTGCTTTTGAATTATTTTGCTTTCTATGAGTGTGATTGGAGAGATGGTACAAATCTTCAAAATACACATTTTATGTGTAATGCACCACTGTGACCTTTTATAACTACTCTCTAATTTTTAAAAGTACTGTATAACATGCTATTTCTTTGCTGTATTGTGATTTTTGGTCATTTTCTTACAAAATCAATGAGGATGACTTTCAGTATTTGAATAGGGTACAGCTATTGACCAGATGTTTAGAAGTGTGTTTGAACTGTGCATAGAACTGCTGGTCAAAACCTAATAATGGGTTTAATAACCTGATGTGGATCAAACTTCCAGAATTTGGAAGTCAGTTTTTAATAAATATTTTAAGATTAAGGTTACTATTTTAACACAATACCACACCTCCTGCATATTGATTAGTAGGATCTAACGGAGATCGGATCTTGTGTTATTTTGTGGTAGTGCTGCACTTACTAGCATGAATCTAGATACTGCAGTATGTGAACAGAACTGGGTTTCAAGATGAAAGAGAATCTTAAGGTGCAAAATTTCACACATTTTGTGAATAGTGCATGAGAGTTTGTGAACTCCTCATCAGCAGTGCAATGTCTTTAAACAGGTAGAGGGCAGGGATTAAGATCGATAGTTACAGGACTTTAGACACATTGCAGCCAATGCACCAGAGTTCCAGAGTACACTTCACCTACAGGACAGGATATGATTTCACTGGAAATATTTTCCCCACCTGTTTTCTCTCTGAATGAAGAAAATGATTTGAGTGTGGGTTTGAGCAAGTACTATTGGGAAACACATGCTTACTCCTGCTATAGCCTATCTTCAATTACAGTGATAGTTTGTATTATGCTGCTTAAAAAGCACTTTAATTTCAGAAAACATTGAACTGGCTTTACCTCTATCAGTACTATCCGAAGATGTTGCTTTTTAAAACTAGAAATGTTTAAGAATTTCTGAAAATTCATGTCACTGGTGCTAGGCTGTCACACTGGCTCTGTTCTGTAGCAGCAGGATGCAAACTCAAGCATGCAAACCTCTGCCATGAGATGACACCAAGTACAAATCCATATGAAGGACTCGTGAAAGAACACAATCTGAGATATTTGAGGTGGTTGATAGAAAATCCTTTTGGATAGCATTTACCTTTTCCCCCACATTTACACACTAACATTAAAAGTATTGATGAGATAGAACAGCGTCCTGGATGGCTCATAAGTCCTTTCAGTATATAATAAAATATTGTAGTATTGTATATCTCCATCTATTTTAGTACTGGTTTCCAACAGGAACCTTAACTCAGGGCAGTTTACACCTGATCATTTCTGGACAATACTAAAGTAGAATAGATTTAAACTTGTACGATGGAAAAAGCCCTGTTTATCTGTGCCTTGACCGTCCATGAGCAGAGATTGTCCAGGATTAATATTTGTTGCTAAAGGCATTAGAATCACTTGAATAATTCTGATATAAACTAAGTTTGGATCATCTTATTCTAACACCTCATCACCCAGAGTAATGTGATGAAAAATGTAACTAGTCACTTTGTCTGGGAAGATTAGGAGAGTACTTCTTCAAAGTGATTGGAAAACCTCTGATATATGTGAGGAAAAGAGAACCTATTCCATTTTTACTGAAATATAGAGACTCTTTAAACTGCTAAAATGGTCCATTATTAATATTGAGCAAATATGTACCAAAAAAGCACACAGAAGGTATGTAATATAAAGTGGATGCAAAGTATTTCTTCAGTAGTATTACTTATTTTCTGTTACATGACCATATTTGTATCTGCTTTGTAGGCTAACCATTTTATTTTGAAAAAAAAAATCTCAACTCATACTTCACATAATTTCTGCTAGAGTAAAATGAACATGTCTTTAAAATGCTGCATGGAAAAAAAATTTTTACAGCCCCCCAAAGGCTGGACTTAGATAGCTGAAAAAACTGAGGAAGAAAACTTAAATGTGAAAGTGCAAATATTTGCCGTATTTGGGTACTTAGTCTTTTGGTTCTGATATTACAAGCAGGTTGATACAGTCCACAGGCTAGTAACTAGCATGTAGAAATGAACTATCTCTGAAATATTTAACATTTATGCAAAAGCATAAATGTCAGAGTTAATTAGCAAAATTAACAACAGCAGCAACAATTTTACATCTGTAAAAGCTGATATAAATTAATATTTTAATGATGTAATGATGTATACTAAAGCTCCTGTGAGTTTGAAAGCTATTGACAAGTTCTTTTATGTACTCAGTGTACTACCCTCTCAGCAGTACACTGTCATTTTAGAGTAATTGCCCAGCAAACTTTTAAAAGCTGTCACAAAAAAATTGCTAAAACAGAAGTAGCTCTTTAATTTGTCTGTCACTTTTTCTGTCACTCCTACTGCACTTTATGTTGAGTGCAAGTTTAGCTGTCACATTGGACGTTCTTCCACATATTTTTACAGATTGGGTTGAGTCCATGTTGCCAATTTGTCCTACAATGTTAAGGAAAGTTTTAAATAGAAATAATTTGTACACACTTTTTAACTTGTACACATTAATATAGAAGATTAATATAGAAGAATTATTCCTCTGATAGTTTGGAAAACTATTCGGGATTTGTAAAACAGAATGAGTTTCACTTGAGATGATGATTTCTCCAAACCCAGCTGTTTCATAGGAGAATGTATATGTGTGTGTGTATATGTGGTTTTTAAAATATATGTAATACAGCTGTTTAAGGCTGGTTAGTAGTTGATGATCTGCCCAGGTAGAGGTTCTTCAAATGAAGATTTTCTGTTCATAGAAGATAAAAAGGCTACAGTGGGAAGTTTGAGAACAACTTACCTCAGACTTAAGTGGCCAGGATGCTCAGCTGGAATGTGAGAGAATGCTAAGGGAAGAAGTAGACCATGCCTGTGTGCACTGTGTTTTTGTAGTGTTCACTGATTTATTCAGATAGGAAACAGTAAAGCATCTGTAAGCTTTGAATTTTCGTGATATGGGAAGACTTTTCTTCACAATTCTAGATCCAGGAAGTTTCTTGTGCATTAGCTATTCTTGTGTGATGCTGGAGGCAAAATGGCAAAAAACATAATCCAATTTTTTGCACCTTTTCTAAAAGATTTTATTTTCTGCTTGCTTTTTTAGGGAGGCCCTTCCAAGCAATAAGATTCCACGTTATCTCCCAGGGCAGAGTAGAGGTATAAGGCAGCTCTGTCAGACAGCAAGCTCTATGCCAAGAAATGGGGAAGAGTTGCTTTAAGGCCAAAAGCTAGTTATGCAGACATCAGACTTCCATGTAGTTAGCATTGTATTTTGCTGGATATTCTGAGATCATGAGCAAGAAGTAAGAGGAACTGAGTCTATTATCCTTCTTTTAAAAGGAACTTAACTGTGGCACACATTGCAGACTCCGCAATTGAAATTGAGTGTAAAATTCTGAATTGCAGCAACTTGATCAGCTAAATGCTCTTACTGCTAGAAAACGGTTTGTGCTGTCTGAATACCATCACAACTGGAAACTGTATTGGGAGGAAACAGCTGAAGTTCATCATGACATGGATCACTTTTTTTCCTCACTCCTTAAAAAGACTTCATATTTCATTTTCATACTTTTTGAGGGTAAAACAGCAAAGAAAAAAATTACTCTATAGGATTACTTTTTGATTCAGTGAAAGAAAGGTTGTATTTTGATTTCATCATCATTTAATTCTCTCAAGTAAATAGTTACAAAAATAAAAACTAATAATAAAAAATATGAAGAGCCAGGTATGATTTATACATTTAAATTATGGAAAAGCCCCTTCTTTTAACATACAGACTTACTAACAATTTACACATTTGACTGTAGGGGGAGTGAATATTCATAATAGGAAAAATTTCACAGTATGAAATGGCAGTAGTTACTGACAATCTGTAGATATCAAAGAATGAGCACTGGCACATTAATAAGGAACTTAAAAGCAGATCCACAGTCTAACATCTTAGGAGCTATAAAACTACAACTTCTACATGAGTCATATGTTTGAACTCCAAACTATCTTATAAAATTTAGTTGGAACACATTTTTCTTGACACAAATGAGTATATTAATTTCCATAAGATATTATCTCTTACCATATACTTAATTCAGATTCTCTTTCTACTCCCACTAAAATAATTGCTTACAATATATTGACTTGATTTTATATGGCTAATTAGAGCAGTGGATGGAAAAAAAATAGGTTTGCAGGTAATAGTGAAATTAAATATGTTAATCTGTAGCTCAGTGCACACATTTTGTATAAGCTTTAATTTGCTATATAAATTATAGTTCTGCATTTATAAAATGCCCTTGAAAGAATGTCCCATTTTTTGAATACTAATACCATAGGGAAAAAAATATACAAAGCTTTTAGCTATAGGCTATATTTGCATAAATTAAGACAACTAGTCAGTCTGAATATCCAACTGCAGATACACTTTCAAAAGATATTCTACAAAGAGTTGGTAGGACTCTGTGTATTTAAGATTTTCATTCAGTTAGCGATGTAGCAGCTCTTCATAATAGGCAAGTACCTTTTGAACAATGAGGCATAAATAGTATAATAAATAGGCTGTGGTTTATCAGCTAGAGCACAGAACAATTATTTCAAAAAGCTCTGAACTAATTTCTCTATGAGCTGGTAGCAAATATCTCCACTACTGGTCTGCTTTACAAGTTTATTCTAGAAAAAGCTGGTATGATCTCAGTGTAGCTGCTCAGTGCAGTGTGTGTATTTTGTGACATGACTTCAGTGACACATGCTATTCTCCACATAGATTTTGGTAACCTCAGCTAAAAGACTGTAGTTTCAGCCTTTTCAAAAAAATCCTCACTGTTTAGAAAACGCTCTGTCCATGTGAATTCAGTTAAGAGTCACTAATGATAGAGAGAAGGCAATTAGAAAATTTGTGATGCAGAGTGTCCCAATTTCTGCTTACAGTGTTTTATTAAGAAGGACAAAGGCATATGTACGGCAATACACTTTTATGCTTTTTTCATAGTCAGGGTGGTCAGAATATTCTCTTTTGTTTAGGCAATGGCAGTAAATTGGGATCAAATCCTTAAATGCGTACAAGAACCTAAATCCTTTCTGTATCTGGCTCAGGAACAGTATCTCTACTGGAGCTATACAGACATGTTGTGGAATGCATAGGAAACATTGCATGGCATTCAAAATGCATCCCAGGGAATGTTTAATTTGAAGCAGCATCCTAATTAATTTTTATTTTCTTTGGCTCTGTATCAGTAGTCAAGGTCTTGTATGCTCTAGACAGAGAAAAGCATCACTGGTCAGAAAGTTTTTGATGAGTCTGTGACTTGGACATTTAATAGAGTATTAACATTTCAGCTATATTTTATTGCTTCCTTTGCCATCTTAAGAGGCAGCAGTATGCTCTGAGTCTTCCCACTAGCTTCACGGTAGAACAGAAAACTCAGAGTTAATTTAACCTTCAGACTGTCAAAGTAAAATAAACATTTTTTAAAATGAAAATAGCTAGTCGGGAATAGTTCACAGGGAAGAACTTCATTTTTTATTCATTCTCTTCATACAAGATGAAGATCATACAAGTGAATGCCTAATATTGTTCCTCTGAGGGAGTGTCATTGAAAGTATCACCTAGAATTAATGGTTTGATGATGCTGAACAAGCCAGAGAAAATTGCCCCGGAATGTTTTTAGTGGCACTACAATTCTTGGGTGAAGATTTTCCCCTTGGATTTTCTTCATTCTATATAATGCTGTTTGTGCAATTAAATAGTCAATTTAACATTCTGACAAAATAACCTTCAACATCAGCTTTCCAATAAGATTATTGTGATTGTCCATTGCTCCTTGCTGTTATATGGAAGTTAGTATAGCATGACAATAAATCTCCTTTACTAAAAGAAAAAAACATGTTGCATAAGGAAATGTCACCAACTATGAGTAAATATGTGACACTATAAGCCCTACTTATGAGAATTGGTAGAAGAAATACAGTCTGTAGTGATATTTTCATGAATCCTTAAGCCAGGTCGGAAGTTTATGTGACACCTTTATATCTGTCTTCTCCGTTACTAATCTAGGAACAGCTACAGAGTAACAAATAAAAAGGAACATTTGAAATATGAAAATTGCCACAAAACTCAACTTAGGCAATTTAATGGTGTAAGGTTTGAAGAGAAATCTTCTACAGGAAGACATACAAAACTATGATAGGAGTCATGTCAGCTGGCCAATTTTGAATTTTTCTTTTTTTTTTTTTTTTCTTAAATATGGGAGAACACTTAGCTGAAGTTTACAGTCTTTAGGGCCAGTTAACATGAAAGACCATCATACACAATTTCTAGATGCACTTGATGAAAAAAACCCAGCTAGAATGGTCACAGAAACCTTGTTTCAGCAAGTACATTGACAGGTTAACTGTGACTATAGAGGGAAACATGGCAGCTGAATGATAAAGGGAGTACAAAAAGTCTAACACAGCTTCCCAGACTGACTCAGCCTATGAAGATATTGGCCAGATTTACTGAGAGGCTCTGCAGATAAAACCCACCAACTTCTCTTAGGAACAGTAGAAATCAGGGGTGAAGGAAGAATGAGCCTTAATCCTTCCCTCCCATTGCAATGAGAGCTCATCCAATCTCTGCTAAGAGCAATGTAATTTTGCCTCTGCCTGAAAACTGTCAGCTAAAACCAAGTGCAACTTAAAACGGAACAATTTCCTGCAAGAGTTGCTAAATTCTGTCAGTTTTTCTTTGGAACACTGGGGGACAAAACCAGGGATATGCTGAAGATTTGTATTTTAGGATACTGTCTGGATAGAGTCTATGTAGATGCAATACTGGAATGTGATGCAGCAGAACATGAGATTTATAGGCATTCTAAGAATGGGAAAGCAGAGGAAAGGAAGAAAGGAAAAAAAAATCCATTAATAAGAACTGTTCCTGCTTTTATAAATTATAAGTTTATCCAGATATTGCACAGGCTCAGGATCTCTTAATTACTGTTTCATTGAGGTGAGAACTTAAGAACATTTTTGAACAATATTTTGGATGGAAAGGCAAAGAATTAACAACACGTTTATTCCTCATGGAAAGATGGAAAATACCTCCCCTAAAACATGCAGAGAATGGCAAACTAAAATCTTTTTTCCGACCAAAAGTGCCATAAGCCATCAAAAACAAGCACAACACTTGCATCTGATACAGAATCCTTTTAATTAGTCAACAAAGGTCAGGTCTTAAGTCAATGCACCAGAGTCATTTGACTGGACTGGACTGGACAAAATCTAATTATTCCCAATCCTACTGTCAGGCAAAGATGTTTTGATAATGACTTCTAACAGTGTAACAATGATAGCGCTCAAAAAAAGGAGGAAATAAAAGATGATTCTTCAAAATAAAATCAGATTGATGTCAACATATATTATCATCTGAGAACTGCAAGTACTACTTAACCAAACATCTGCTTTTTGAACATAGAACCCAATTCATTATAATTACTAGCTTTGACCCCAAATACATCACATCTATCAGAAATCAAATCCAAAGTTATATTCACACATATTTGTTAATGTAGTCCCCCTTATTAGTGGCACCTTTGTCTCCTACATTTACAAACCCCTTGGACTCAGGATCCTGAGTCCGGGTCCATGGTTGTTGTGCTGTTTAGTGGGAGGACTCCTCGTTCATACAAAACTGGTTGAGGTTTCTCAGTTCTCCCTTTGGCTCTTGCCTGTTTTGTGCTTATGTGCAGTGGATGTTGTGCTTCATCAATACACAGCCAAAAGGAGGATCCCTAGGTTAAGTGGCAAAGTTGCTGAATTTGTAAAACTTCTAAGGCTGCCCTGATTTACGCTGTGAACGGAATTATTCCTTGAATATTAGAAGAAAATAAAAAAGGATAGAATTAAAAGCTGTCTTCCTAGTTGCAAAATATAGATTCTGTATAATTGGATCTGTCCCTATTTCCCCAATGAAACAATTACCTATATGCCTAATAACACAAACCTTTTTCTTTTTTGCCATGCAGGTCTGCGGGTATCCATCAAGTTCATGAAAAACCTGCTCATTCTAATTTGAATGGCTTAACTGCATTTGTAGGTACTGAATGCATTTTACCCATGAGATTTTTGTATTAATTAGGATAGATCAAGCTGTATTCCAGGTGTATATAGTGTTGTACATAGGTTTAATAACTAGGTTTAAACAATTGTTTCATATCAATGCAAAAGGAAAGATGAAGGGGATATACTTGCCACAAAGGGCAAACAGTCTTCTTCATGTTTTAGGGAGTGAGGTGGTGATTTTTCACCAAATTCAATATATGGGACTGCAGCTTAAAAATGACCATAACAAGAGAAAATGATGGTTTTTTTTTGTTTTTTGCTAGACTGATACAAAAGACTTCTAGGAGTGTCTAGTACTGGAGTTTCCACTCTGTAATGAAATACATGCCCTTTACTTCAAACAAATTCTGGTTAAGGTGGATTGATCCATGATTTGAGTAAAAGAATTTGTGCAATTAAAATATAGAGTATCTTGTATTTTGGTTATAAAGCACTTAAATATTACATACAGTGAAAAGTTCTCATTCAAAGAAATTGTTTAATGGTCTGACAGATCACTTGTTTCAGGCAACTAAATAAACTATATCTACAGATTAACAGTTTGGGGCTTGATCCTGTAAATAGTCCTGTGAGTAATCCCAGTGAAGTAATTTCTCCTAAATGAGTATTTCTAAATGCTGTAAAAGAGTGTAGTGCTGTATTCTAAAAAGATTCTGCTTTTTGGAAAACTTTCCTGCTTGCAATGCATAGTGTCCACTGCCAGCGTATGCATCAGCTTCAGGAAGCAGCATAACTGTTTTCTCATTTTTTTTCCCAATCTGTGAAAAATTCCAGTCTTGTGAAAAGCACTAATTAATGCCAGTGAAATCTGTGGAGTTGGACCCTTGTGGGAGTAGCTAAATCAGGATAAACTGAGTAGTATGTTTGAAAGTAGTATTTTATGGCTACCAACACTTGAGCCAGATAGCAACCTGGCCAACACTTTGTACTTATGGCACTTACTCTTCCTCTGTGAAGAGCAGAGACTGATGTGTGAAGTGTTGGGCGATGCATTGTGTCATGAAGGGCTCCATCAGTGCAAAGGTTTGATGGTACACACATGGCAAGGTTTATTCTTAGAAATAAACGAGTGTTGGTAGTATTGAAAGGCTGCACTGAAACTGCGGGTGCTCGGTGGCCCGAGCTAGACCTTGTTGAGTCTTGCAGCGCCCTACCAGGCAATAACACACCGGACCTTTGTCCTGGGCGGCTGCAAACTGCGTTTTCTAGGAAAGGCCTTGGGCTTGCGGGAAGGTCGCTGAGTAGGACGCCGCGGTTTGCACAGGGCAGCCTGAGGGGCAGCGCTTTGCCCTGGCCCCAGCGCGGGGCAGAGCGGGCGGCTCCCGGCACGGGCGGCACAGCCTCGGGCCCCCGGCTGCTCCCGGCTCGCCGCCCCGGCGGACAAGGGCGCACAGGCGCTCGCCTTCGCTGCGCGGCTGGGAGGCAAACCCGGCCCCGCCGCTGCCCCCGGGGCTGTGCCGCAGCGGCGCGGGGCCTCGGGGCGCCTGGGGCTCGGCAGCACCCGGCTGCAGGCGGCCCCACGCCGGAGGCGGCCCAGGGGAGCCGCCGGCGCTGCCACCGAGTGTGAGGCGGGCGCGGGAGCGGGCGGCGGGGCAGCGCCAGGGCCGGGGCCAGGTGCAGGGCCGGGCCAGGCTGCCGCCTGCTGCCGGCCGCCGCGCGGGTAATCACGCGTCCCCCCTCACTGCTGATTTGCAAGAGCAGATTAATCAGAGCGCGCGGCTTGATGAAATTTGCTGTTATTGTGCCCATTTTTAGAAACATCTTTTATTATCTTCATTATTCATTTACAGGGGACCGGCATCAATTATGCAAATGAGTTCACAGACTTTGCAGATTACTTCATTTGCCGCTATTGTTTGTGGAAATTTAATTATTAAATATTATTAAGCTTGCGTTTTCTTCAATTTTCCGAGGCTTAGTTTCATTTGATTTTTCCTCCAGCTGCTCTCGTTTCCTTTCAGTGCCAAAACAGCTCCTCATCAAAGCAGCTCTGGCATGTGAAGACCAAATAAAATCTCCTCAATTTAATAATTTTGATGTTAGTCCCTTGTTCTCAGCTGCTTGCTCAAAGCAATGCAGAGAGAAACGCAGAGCACATTCAATTTAATGAGTAGAAATTGAATTCAAGTTTGTTCGGAATTGACTTCAATTAAGCAGAGTCTTAATGATAAATTAATCTCTTTTCTTTATTCCCTAGAATTTGTTTTTCAAAGTAGGAAATTGGACTACATTGAAAGACCAAATAAAGAATACCAATTTTAACTAGATTATGGAACCGATAGCAAAATTTAATTCTTTATAGTAACGTACTTGGACAAATAGCATTCACTCTATGGCATGTATTATAATTTATATTCATTGTTACCACTCACACTTTCATGGCATGGATAAAATGGCAGTTGAATTAAATATGGGCCTGTAATAGACTTTAGAGTTTTAATCTTTATTAAGAAACTCTAATTGAATGCATAATTAGCTTTTCAGGGTCTAGGAAACTAGGTTTAATATCTATGTGGGCTGAAAACATAGATCAGGCATTTTTTTAAAGAGCATTTTTCATGAGTTTATTTTTTTAGGAGAAATTATCTTGTAACACAGCTTGTATAAAAAGTCACATTTTAACTTCATTGCAAGAAGCTATGTATAGAGGAGCGGTAACAAGGTTTTTTGTGCTCTGAGTGCCCAAAGACAGCTCTTGCATTCTGGGTTGATGGTGGGTAGTGCAGCCTTCTTTCATGAGAAAAGGTAGCTTGTGCCTGTCCCCGTTGAAGCACGTAGGCCAAACAAGTCAATGCTTTTGAATAGCAGCGTGCTGTTTTCCTTCTCTACCATGGTTAGACACCATAGTATCTTAGTTATTTTTCTCTTGTGGTTTGACTGCCATATGCTCTATATTTTTACTATTTCAGAGAGCAGGCCATTTTTTCAAGAGTGGAGAGTAATTTTGGGTGCCTGCTTTAGGTTTTCAAAGATGACCAAGCATCCTTATGATGTCTTAAGCTGGCCATTTCATGCCACTGGTAATTTATGAAACTTTGATTCTTTTACCTCTCCTCATTGGAAAAAACTCACTATTTTACTGTGTATGATTAAACTTATATCATTAGAAATATCATTAGATAGGGGATCTTCAAACCAAGCTCTGTCTCATATATGCTTATATTTATGTATAAATGAATAAAATATCCACCCATAGTACTAGCACTTCAGAACTATTATGCAAACATTCTATCCAGTGATGTCTCAGGTATGAAAAGAGTTTTTACTAAGATTAATTGCAGATTCAGGAGGGGTCAAATTCTGCGCTTTTGGTTTTCAGTGAAGGGAGTAGGTAAGTTCAGCCAGCTGAGGAACATTCAGTCTTCTGCTTTATCTGTATGTAAAATCTGTGCTTCCCAGGCACTAGGAAATATAAAGCAAAGGTATATATTGCTTTTTAAATAAGAAGTAATAAATTGAACAATTTCCGTTAGACACCTTTTACAATCTTCACTGGACTTGTGAGCACCTCCCACTGTGTGTCCAGCACTGGTATGTTCTGTTTTCCTAGAATTTCCTGTTGTTTTTCTTGGTGTAAAGGGTCAAGGGCCTGCTAACAGACTCTTTGCACGGCACACAACTGAAAATATTTATTAATGCAACACATTTATTTTTACAGGTCTGGGAGATTAAGTTTTACTGCTTTAAGGATACCCATGTTCCAAAGATTTGCTTCAGTTTTTTGAATGTATTTTTCAGTAAATAGCCATTTGGAAACAGGAACCAACTTTCTCTGGAAATGATAAAGAAAATTTTGTTAGTCTTAACTTATCAGATGTTTTGGGGATATGGTTTAGTGGTGAACATGGTGGTTTTGGGTTAGCAGTTGGACACAATGATCTTAGAGCTCTTTTCCAACCTTAATGGTTCTATGATTCTGCACTTCAGAACTACAGTTATTTAGAAAGAGATTAAATAAATGTTTTTACAAGAAATTGCAGTTGCAGTTCATACGTAGCTGCATTGTTCCATGTAGAAATCAGTCCCTCTCTTCCTGTAGACATAGACCAGACTTATAAAAACACTAAGGTGCTCGGAGTCACAGAAAGCCTTGTAGAGGTGACAGAGGTCAAAACTCCATCAGTCTTTGCAGCCTACATGTCCGATTGAACCTGGGTTTAGGGATGACATTGTAGGCGTCACACACACGTGTGTTCCAGCAATTGATTACATTATAAAATATCTACGAAGAAGTCATTAAGATAGTGTTCCTGTTAGAAATAACTGTACTATAATCGCACTATGGTACTCCATATTCCCTTGTATATCACTGATCCTCTTATCAATTTCTTCAGTGCAAAAGCATTAAAGACTTTTATTGCATATAGATCTTACAAGTTCACTTTAAGGTCTGACCATTAAACCAAGCTGTTTCCATCCATTTGTCATCATTTGCAGTAATGGTTCTCTACTTTGGTGCCTGCCTTCTGCAGTCCCAGTGTTCTCTGATTAGACTCCTGTGGACACCTGTGCAGATCACACTGCTATCTTTTCCTTTCATCTGGAAAAGCCCTACAGGGTCCTATATGTGGTACAGTGAAAGAGTTTCTCAAAGTTACTTGTCTTATGTACAAAGGAAGACCATATGTCAAAACAACATTTTCAGAAAAACCTTAAAATTTCTTTCTCCCTTTCACAACTGAATCTGATCTCGGTGAGCATGTCCCTGCTGTTGCCTGGTACATTTTCCCAAGAGATTTGGCTTTTTTGAATCTCTCTCGGGTAGAAATGGGATGGCTCCAGAAGCAAAATTCAGCCAAAGCAGTAAGTTTTTTGGAGAGGAAAGGAGCCATAAAACCAATTTCAACTAGTGAGTATATTCTGTGTCTGATCCACAGAAATACTGTGCATGTATTAATATGCCTTTTAAAACAGAAAAGTGAATGTTTTTACAAGAGACATTTGTGTCAGTTTTGGCTGTGCCAGGGAGTATAGTTATTAGCAGATGATCTAGCTTGGCTGGAAGCTCAAGCTCCCAACTTCTCAGAGAAGGGTAAGGCAAGATACTGTAAAAGGAAATAATTTGTTTCTACAAGAAAGATGAAAGGGGGAGGAAAGATCACCTTCCTTAAATTATCCTTTACTGATATGGAAGAGCTCTTGTTTGTTCATATTTACACACCTACAGTGAAAACAATTCCCTGCTCATGACAGGACTATATTTATTTTATATTCTGAGTTTATTTTCTGGAGATTTTAAAATAATACATTTCTTATGATCAAGATTTTACAGTTTTCTTTGATAATTTCTTAATAAGCAGTATTGTTTTCAGTGCTGCTCTTTTCTACTTCATTTTTCTGCACACTCTTTCAACAGCCCTGATGGTAAATGCATGAGGCAAAAGTAAGGTTAAGTATTCAAAAGGTCAGAACTGTCACACTTTATCCCTCTAAGAAACAAATCTTGACTACATTGTCAGCTACTATTTTTACAGTACAATTATTGTATGACTTCAGATAATTCTGCATTTTGTGCTGTTGAACATTTTTTATATGCCAGATGATCTGGCAAATCTATTATCTACTACTGCAGTCTCTAACCACAGGTCACTATTCTGTTCTCGTGGTCAGGAGCAAAGTATGGATATGCTGATCCACCAATATCTGAGTATTTTCTAGTAAATAATTCTGTAAGTCACAGCTGCTTTGCAGGTTTGTTCTACATTACAGGTATGATTATCCAAATTTCAAGCTTGGCAGATGATCTGGATAGCTATATTTAATTAACTGTCAAGGACAGAACAGAGCTGTGTTCTGGATGTATTTTTAATTTTCCAAGATGTGAGAAAACATTCTACAAATTTTTTTTCAGCTGTTTATTCACTGTTTTTATTAATTATGGGCTGGCCACTGTTGTTGTATAGTCTGACTATTTGTCAGATTTATCAACCAGCTTAAGAACATTGTTAGATGTGACTTGTATTTTTAGGATACCTGTGCATGCAGCTAAGTTAGCTTCAAAGTAAAATCTCATCTCAAAACGGAACTTAAGGCAGCATTGCTGCTGCTTGAAAAAAGTCTATGGTATATGGCTGCTGACTAAAAAAATATTTACTGAGGAAATATGAGGATTTAATCACAGAAAAGTTTGTTGGTAAAGGCATACTGGACTATTATGGCAATGAAAAATATTATATAGTATTATAATCTATCTCTGAGGGAGAAGAAGTGTGATATTGACAAGTAAGTGATTATGTAATTAGACTGTACTGTAAACTATACAAAAAAGCTGTACAGCTAAAAAGATTTGGAATTTCTGGTCTGCCATGTGGCATTCCAAATATAGTTTCCTCGAAAATCTCAAAATTGAAAATCTTTTACTATGTCAAGAAAAAATATTAAAAAACAAAGTTCCATTACGCGGAGTTAGCCTTATCACTGCTAGAAGGCTTGGTTTCATGTGCTTGAAGGAGACCTTCCCCTTTCCTGTAAAATTTGCAGGTTTTATTGCAAAAGACCTATGCTTTTTGTGGAAGCTCATTTCAAACCTTCTTCAACAAGTAGCTTCCTTTATGCAGGGCCTTGTCTTGGAAGATGTGGAAAAGGGCTGTTCAAAAAGTTTTCACCAAGGGGGAATCAGGGTCTTTCTTCTCAGTTTTCATGGGGATTGATGTCTTGACTAGAGATAAGAACAAAAATCAGGCCTTTCAGCCCCAGTGAAATATTATTCTCCAGATGGAGTGAGAGAAGTGGGGCTCCTGCAGCTGTGATATTACCAGGGCTCTGTCTGTATATAGACCTTTGGATTACTGTAATTCTATTGTTGATTAAAATCATTAGCCTCTGTGTGGTTCACAAGCTGTATAAAGTGTGTCCTCAGGTTCACAGTGGCTAAATTTTGCTTTCCATTCTGCCCTTCTAAACCAAAGACAGTACGATTAGTTTTACTGCTGATTTCAGCAAGCATAAGCAAAAGCATTTCCCCTGAATAAAAATTTGTGGGCCACTTGGAAGCACTTTTTAAACAGCACTATATAGAATAAATGCACATTTTGCTCTCTTGTCCGTTTCTGTGTCCTGAGAAATAATTTTATTTGTAGCCCATGATGGAATATCACAGTTGTATCAAAGTGTCACTGGAATGGAAATTTACATAATAGAAACACCCCTGTGTTCTCTAAAATGATTACTTCTAATTAGTTTTTAAAAATCTCTGTTCTTATGGTGGCTGTGCTTAAAATCACCATTTCAATTGTTTGTGTTGAATGACCACATTGCAAATTATATTTTTTTGTTGCTTACTTGTGGGTTTCTTACACCTTTGCATGGAGCATCTTCCCTGCAGGAGATAGGATGAGACTAAATAGCCTGTGGTTCTGATCATGTTTGGCAAGTTTGTGTACTGTATTGGGGCTTTGAAACTCTTGCATTAGATGGGATATGGTTGTATTGCCCCAGGGATGCAAAGCTAAAGTACCCAAGGAACAAATTAACAGGATGTCACATTAAAATAATTTTTCTACTCTAATTTAGGTAACTAGATTAATGTGAGTTCATTTAGGAATACTTAAATATAACATAATCACATCTAAATGATGTACAATATCAACAATAATTAAGGTAGAAAAATCAAATTTATGTAAAAAATAGTCTAGACTTTCAATGTTTGTACACCTCAAATACATCTGCTGAAAGAAGGCAGAGTCAGAAAGGAATGGTTTAAATTCCAAATCATGCAGTGAATGTGACTTTGACTCAGAGTCTTTCTGTAAGGAAATTTTTTAACACCTGACATTGTCTTCTGGCCTATTTTCCATTGCCAGGACTGGTCAAGCCCTTCAGTACACTTGAAAACACTTTACAATTTCTGGCAAGTACTAAGGTAATGTGACCACCACCTATAATAATAATTCCTGAAAAATATGTATTTTAAGTGTTTTTTTAAATGTGTGTGCTATGGTTCTATTTTATAAAATGTACAAATGGCACAGTACCTTTTGGCGTGGATGTTTTAACTGCAAAGCAAGTTGTAAGGGTGAAATGCAGAGATGGGCTAGAAGAAAAAGAACCTTTGAAGCTTGTGATGTAAGTGAAATAGACTTAATATATGATTAATAAAGTGGAAAAACTAATTTTCAAATGTTTGTTGAAAAGCAAGGAATTACATTCACTGGAATAGGTCAGGTTACCCTGAGAGTACTAGCATTATTAATTCAGCCTGGATAATCAGCAAAAATATATATTTTCATTTTCCCAGAACAGATTTCTTCTACTTTTCAATTTCCTTATAAAGAAAAAATACTGTTTATCTATCCAAGAACAAAATTCTTTAGGAAAGTGTTAATGGTCTTTACTGTGTACCATTTAATACAATTTTAAAAATTATTATTTGATTATTTGATTATTAACTGTGACTATTAAGTCATCTGAACAATGGAGAACTAAAGTGAAAACTCCAAATGGAACATAGTAGGTTTTGATGCTACGTGAGAAAAATCATCCATTGACTGATGACAACCTGCTGTTTGAAATAAGCATTTTTATTAACACTTAAGGCTATAGGTGGTTATTGCATTCCATTGTACACCTTCCTGGAAGTTTACCTAATTTTAGTATTTCTATTATATTGCACAGAATAAACTCAGTTTCCTGTCTGTAAACTTTCTCTCTGTAACTGAACAATCAGTTGGCTGAAATACAAAGTATTGACACATGGGAGGAACAGACAGGTATTTAATCAAGATTCTGCTTAGATGGAAAGTGAACCCCTGCATTATATTGCTCACTTCTCTGTGTAGTGCATCTTAATAGCAAATATTCACCTCTGTGCCAAAATTTTCATCATGTGAACTTTTGGATCCAAACCCCTGTTTAATTGGTGAGAGAAATTCAACACTGAGCATGAACATCCAAGTGATTTATAGCCTATTCAACACTGCTGGTGTGGTAGTTTTGCAAAGGATGAGATCATAAGCAAGCAGAGAATTTATCCTAATTAAACTATATATGTATACTGTGCCTAATAGGAAAACAATCTAGAAGTAAACCAAGAGAAGTCATTATTAGATTCTGTTCCTCAGAAGCTTGTTTTGTTTGCTATTAATGCTCATCTTACAAATGCTGTTGAGAGATCTACCCTTAAAATATCTGCTAAAGAAAAATAAATTATTGCTTGAACTTTCTTCGATTGCAGCCACAAGCTCGTTTAAAGGAAATGTAATGAAGGGTGGGTGAAAAAAACATGAGTCAGATTAAACAGAACAAAATGAGCTGGAGAATGTCAACAACGGAGACTTCTGCTGAAGCTACGTTGCTGTTCATGTGGGTTTGTTGTGGTTTAACACCCACACCCACACAGCTGCTTGCCCACTCCCCCACCAGCAGGACAGGGGAGGAAATCAGAAAAATAATTGTCAGAAAACTTGTGGGTTGACATAAAGACAGTTTAATAAGTAAAACAAAAGCTGTGCATACAAACAAAGCAAAATGAAGAATTTGTTCACCAATTCCCACAGGCAGGGAGGTATTGAGCCATCTTCAGGGAAGGAGGTCTCCATCAGGCAAAGTGGTCACTTGGGAAGACAAAAAACCATAACTCCAAACATGTCCCCCTTCTTTCTTCTTCCCCCAGATTTCCACACTGATCACAATGCTGTATGATGTAGAATATCCCTACAATCATTTGGAGTCACCTGTCCTGGCTGTGTCCCATCCCAGCTTCTTGTGCACCTCTGGTCTACTCACTGGTGGGATGGGATGAGAAGCTGAAAAGGCCTCGAGGCTGTGTCAGCCCTACTCAGCAGTAACTAAACCATCTCTGAATTATTAATGCTGTTTTCAGCACAAATCCAAAACACAGCCCCATACAAGCTACCGTGAAGAAAAATAACTACTTCAGCCCAAACCAATACAAAGTGTCAGTTTGCTGTGAGCATGGGAGGATGTGTACAGAATGCAGTAAAACTGTCCTGAAGTGCATTTCCCACACACGTGATAAAAAAAAGTCTTGCTAAAAAAAGGAAGTAACAATCCATGAACTGTTCCAGTGTTTTAGCACAGCAGATTTTCTCCCATCAGGCATGAGAGTTACAAATGGAAGTGTATGCATGTCTAGGGACAGTAGTGTCACCAAGGTGAATCACCTCAAAAGAGAACAGTTGGTGGAAGTGCTGCGTTCTCCTTGAAGGAAAAGGCACCAGTTGGTGGCTGAGTATCTCTAGCTGGTTTACAGGAAGCTCATTCAGGGACTCTGTCTGAGTCAGCTATCTTTTAAGCCTGCTTCTTAAACAGATTGCCCAATGCCTATCCCAGAGAGAGGCTGCCTAGGAGAAGGTTTGTGTATGATACCAGCTGCTTTATCTGTGGGTGAATTTACTTGGTCTTGTTCCATTAGTATAGCAACTTTCATCAACTTTCAGTTCTTAGAAAGTAAAATGTTTTAGACTGACTGAGGTGGTGCCTGTTACCCACAACTTCTATAGCATTAGCCTTTGTTATTAACTCTGGCAAAATCTATTTTCCACTTTAGCTTCTCAGTAGTAAGTAGTATTATTCAAGGCCTAGACTTGAGATGCATAAAGTAACCAGCACTATCATACCCATTAAGCTGTCAGTTTTCAGCAGGACACTTGTGATATTACCTATGGCTTCCTGTCTTCCTGACTTCCTCCAACAATCTCTTCCATCAGCTGTGTCTCTTATGCCCTAGAAACTGCTGTCTGCAGCCTGGTGGATGGCTCATTTGACATGTCTGTCATGTTGTGAAGTTTGTGTAGGAGCTGGATTAAATGAAGAGAAGGTTGGCTGGTCTGACTGTCTACTGAGGAGCTTCAGGTCAGGGAAAGCTTTCTCTACATTAGGACTGCAACAATTGGAAGAGGAGAAAAGTAGAAGGCAAGGACAGTTTTGTGGTGAGGTAGGGTGAGGGAGGCAGTAGAGACTGGGTGGAGATGGCTGAAGTATATATGCTGTTGGAGTATAGGAATATTAGTCCTTTTCAGTGCCATATTGGAGTCTTTGAGAACTTTTAAGGAAATCATTTGCTGTCAGCTTTTCCAGCCTTAGACTTTTAGCACACAGGCTTCTCCTAATGCTTGCAGACATTAGCTCTTCCTGATTTTGGAAAGTTGGAGGGAGAAAGCAGAAGTAGAGGAGTGATGCGGAAGTATCTGTCTCCCTGTGGATGAAAAGAGTGAGGCATGTTTTCCTCCCCTCCCAAACCTGAGTCTTTTGTGGAGCTCACACTAAGTTACAGAAAATGCATCTGAATAATTCAGCACTCTGGATGTCAGCTGCTTTTTACTATAGATTTGTAATGTTCCCAAATACAGTGGCAATGCAATGGTAAGGTAAGCAGTGAAAATTTCTGATACATTTTTAAGTACAGTGAGAGAGAGAGAAATGCCCTTAAAATTGCACTAATGAAAAGTCATCCCTTTAAACTAGAGGAGAGAGTTATTTTTATGCAAGTGCAGATTTTTGATGCCAAGACAATAAAGAAAAACCACAGTTTGTTCCATTAAGCTTGTATCATATTGTCAGCACTTGCCCATATGGAAAACATATAAATTGTCATGAAAACATGAAAATGGGACAATTTAGTAATGTTTTGAGTAGGCTTTATAAATATCATATGTATTTTTAAATACATAAGTGATGCAGTTTTGAACACAAAAGAGCCACAGTTGTGGCAGCCAGATTTCACTGTGTTCCCAGAGCAGCAAAATTAGCAGAGCTGCAAATGTAGTTATTTAAAAGTTGAAAATTTGGACTAAGTCAGAAGAAGTATTAAGAGATTTGGTGGGAAACCAATAAAAGCTAAAAGTGGCACAAATACACATTCTTTTTTCTCACCAGAGGTCAGAATCTGTGTGTGTGCTTTTAGATTTAACTGAGCTTTTTTCTCTTTTATAAAGACCCAAACATGCTTGACAACTTGGTGTCTGAGGCATGTTTCACCTTGTGGGTGGCTGAAGTTGTGGTATTGTTGGGCAAAGGGTAGAAATGTGAGCAGCTCTGTGACCTTTCACCACGTTATGAGCTTCAGTGGGTCTGGAAAGTACTAAAGCTGGGTTTACAAGTTTATTCTTAACCTGCTGTTAAACATACCAGTTGTACAGAATGTCAGAGCTCAATAGGTATGAATGGAAAAATGGGCTATGCATTAGCTGAGAATCTGGCTCTTTATGCAGAGAGGAAGAATCAAAAGCATCTTTATGGGTTTTTCCCCCTTACCTTGTTCCACTACATGTCTTCCCTGTAGGTTTTGTGTTAAATGTGTGATGGCCTTAGTTTCAGAAAAAATAATTTTGAGCACTGTTCAGTATTATGATGTCTGTATTTCAGTAATTGATGCAGGCCAGAGACTAGGAGGTGTTTGGCAAGCAGTAGTGTTATTTTGGGATCCACTGTGCCTGGGATTCCTTCACATGCTAATCATTCAGTAGCTTTCTGCCAAAATCCTTTCTGACTTGATTCCCTCTTTGTAAAGTCAATAACATTCCTTTCTTTCCCACCTTGTATAAGCCGTTCCTTATGGAGTTTAAAGTCTCCAGAGCACATCACACATGCCTACTAAGGTCTTGTAGTACTACTCCAGTGCACCTCCTAATGTATTAAATTGTCATTCACTGGTGTTCTGTGTCTTGAAAACAATGTCACCTGATTGTACTGGCTTAGCCTGTGAGTCTCCTGAGGCACCATCTGAATGAGAATAGCTCACATCTCTTCTCCACAAAGGCCAGCTGGTGTGCAAACCCCACCTTTTTGTCTCTCCCTACAGATTTGTGACCTACCAAATGGGGGTATTCCGTCACTGGGGAAGCTGTGCTTTCAGTTGTGGATTTTTTACTGTTTTTGCCCTGGTGCTGTGAGAATCTGCTTCCAAAGCTGAAGAAATCTAATCAGAATGCCAGTGCTTTTAAAGAATATTGTGGAGGGATTCTATGTTGGAGCCTCCCGAGAGAGAGGAAAGAGAACTTGCAATTAAAAAATAGTAATTCTTGTTGTTAGTGACATGACAGTAACAATGTCTGTCTTTTAAAAAATTCCAAGGAAGTTCCACTGATTCATATTTATATAGAAACCAATATTGGAATGTTTTATTTCATAGCTAGTGGCTAAGGGATAAGATAAAATTCTGGTGCGGTATTTATATTCTGTTTTGCAGTCATATCTAATCTTCAGTGGCATGAGAAATGTTGTAGAAAAGTATGTCATCAAAAATTGCTTCAGCATCACATTTAAAAATCTGTCCTCTGGAAAACAGGTCAACTTTCACTGTAGCTTATGGTAATACACACAGACACTACAGAGTATTTTATATCTTATAATGGAGATAGTATAGATAATAATATACTTTCATCTATTACTTTTATCAGATCATCTTATCTCCTTTGTGGCATCAAAAGCATGTATTGAGAGAAGATTGAGACAGAAGTGTCTGCTTTATTTAATACGCACATGAAGGGCCTGATTCTGTTTACACTGAAGTCAGTGGAAATTTCTGTCCTTGATGGGAACAGAAACAACTGTCTGAATTCTACACACAGCATTTCATTAGTGTTCTTTATGGTATGCAAGTGGGGAATGAAGACTGACCTCTCAAATTGTGAAAATATTGTTATAATTGAAAAGATATTAGTGCTGTAACTTTGTCACCAATTAACAAACCTGTCAGTTCTGTTCTGTCAGGGTGTGTGCGTGACCTCTCAGTGTTATGGTATCCGAGTTCTGCTGTAAAAAGAATACTAAGTAACATGCATATACATTCTCTTTGTCTTCCAAGTAATTTTTCAGAGTTTCCAGAAATGATTGTCTTGTTGGAGAAGTGATAGTGCAAAGCATTAATGCTTGTCACTTTTCTCCTGTTTTTCAGTTGTCTTGAGTGTGGATTAGGAGTTTTTGCTTTGTTGTGGAGTTATTTGGAAGAAGATGCTGTTTATGTTTCCTGCAATTGTCCCAGTTCACCAAGTAAGACTGATTTTTCAGTCAATGGTGTGTTAAAGTTTTTTTAAAAGTCTTTTTTATGTTTTGAAGAACTTCAGAAAAAAAGACTAAAGTTTTAAAGTATCTGTGAATCAAGTCTTTGGCAATGTAGTGGACAATAACCCTCTGCATTTGGTTTGAGAGGAAAAATGTGAGTAATTTCATGTTTTCGTTCATCCAACAGCTTCTTTTGGCTTTATGGTAGCAGTAATAGGCTAAAATAACTGGGTTTTTTTGTCAGGCGTTTATTGCAGAATAATTTTTTCCCTGCTGACCATATTATTGCATATTTTTAGTTCCCTCTGGGGAAGAATGTTTCTGAGAGAATTCAGTTGATCCCAATTGTTTGCCCTTCTGCATCTCCCAAGGAGGTTGAAAACCAGCTACAAGTGACAGTCTGAGATCTTTTTTATGCTTCCAGAATAACTGCTTAACTGTAAAAGTCAGAAGTTAAATAGGTAGTATAACTCTCAAGCCAGTATTCCTAGGCACCTGTGAGATCAGACCAGTTGAGAGTCACTTTTTAAGAAAGGTTTTAGAAGCTGAGCTCACATAAGCATCAAATTATCAGGATATTTGTCTCAATTTCATTTATTTCCTGAAACTGTAAATTGAAAACTCAGTCACATAAGTAGGCTTGTGAATCCCCCCTTCTTGTTGTATTTAGAATTATTTTTTCCCCAGAACCAGGATAAGAAACTGTAAAATTCTTCTATAAAATAGTTGGAATTTTAATTGTGTTAATCTTCTATTGAACTCATTAAAGGGGTTAGTATTTTGTTTTATCATACTTTTGTTTGTCTTTAATATTTTTAAAGATGTCATATTGTTCAGGAGCACAATGACAGGATTTTTCTTTTCTCTTTGGAGACACTAAAAAAGGTTCTTAATTTTAAATTACAACAGTTTAGAAAATGCTTTTCTAATTCAAGATGCAGTTAGATGTCTTTAAACCTTTGGTGATATTTCTGTATTTTCACTGATGGGATATGGAGAAAATGTTTTCCTTGTTTTAGATTGCTTTAAGAGACAGAAGGCATCTGTGGTGAGTCATGGAGGAGTTTAGCTGTGATACATTACTAAAATGCATTTTGGCAGCAAATGGAGAAGTAACTACCCAGTCTGTTGTGAAACAAGAGAGTCTTTCAACCCATTTTTCAAAGTGCTCACAGTTCTCATTTGAAGGCAAGTCAAACAATAAAAGTAGTGAGCAATGAAAATTAATGTGTATCTGGAATACTTTAATTAAAAATAATAATTATAATGGACCCATGGTGCTCATGACCTCCTATTTTCTTCTCATTGTTGATTGATTCTGCTAAATTTTACCCTCAGCAAATTATGTTGCTGTTCTGTTACATTTCATATTTGATTACTGAGAGATAGTGAAGCAATTTAAATGGGACTTTTAAGAAAAAATTAGACTCTGGTTTTGAATTGTAACAGTATCTGTTAAAATAAAGGAAGTTGTTTTAGTACAGTGATTATTTATAATGAAAGATTTTGCAATAAAAATCTGAAAAAAGAATTAAGTACAAGAATTAAATAGTTGGAAAACTCTCTTGAAAGCATGAAGCAAATGGTAGCTTCCAGGAAATTAAAATGCAGCCTTGGTAACGACATAATTGAAACAGAGTGACTATGGAAAACAATGAAATTATTTCTCATAAAGTCTTTGCTTCTAACTGCAAGTTCTCTGTTTTAATCTTTATCTTGGAATGCTGAGTTTCTTCTGAATTTCATCTGAGTTTCTTCTGTCTTGAGCTCTACCACAAGAATCCGCTTTCTGTTAGTAGCATAAGCTGGTTGTGCACGAGCTGTTTCAGTCTGGAAGCCTGTTCTTCATATTCTGCCAATAGAGTTAAATTGAACATAGTGTTGTTACTTGATGCACAGCCTTCAGGACAGAACACATCTTTCTTCTCTGAATCTGTAACTCTAGAACAAACTGTAATTTCACCTTAATTTTCAGTGGTTCATGTATTTCACACTACAATCTGGAATTATTTAGATATTGTGGCAAGAGGAGGGGAGTGAATGTCAAACTGTCTTTACCATGAAACCTTAAAAGTAAAGTATGACACTGCAGATATTGAGGAGTATGAGAGTGACAGAGTTTGCCATCAGAGCAGTAGTCTTTAAAGAGGATTGTGGTTTGATTGTCACAGCTTACTGAAAACAAAAATAAAACACTAGTTTATTGAAGAACACTATCTTTTGTTATGTGCTCAGTAAGACAGAGAAAGTGATTCAAAACAAATCTGATCTAATTCTGAATATTTTCCTCCAAAACTTGAGGAGTTTACATTTACTTTTTTGTGTTTTTTCCAACTTCTCCATGCAAGAAAATGTTGAAGGTTGTTCAAGAGAATGAATATTGTCAGAAACTTACTGAAAGTAAGTTTCAGTTCCATACCGAAAAAACACATTGACATTTCTCAACTTTGGACTTGATTCTTGATACTGGACATCAATGGACTCAAGACCGTGACTAAATTTATACATGTTTTTAAAGGTGTTGCTTGAAGTGGCCTATGTCCAAAGATGTTTAGAATTTGAGCCTCATTTTTTTCATTCAGCGAGAGAGATGGCAGCAATATGCAGGACTGCTGACATGTCTTCAGGTTGCTCAGTTGTGGCGTAGAGTAAGAATGGAAAATGAGCCAGTTTTGCATACTTGAGATAAAAGGAAAGAAGAATCACAGGCTTCTCTGGGGAATAGGTGTAGCTATGTAGCTCCCCTGATATATCTGTGAGCAAAATGTATCCACTTCCTTCAGAGGCTGGCAAAATGGGTAGAACAGAAGCAATGCTACTCTACATTAGAACATAAGGTGACAGTGGATTCAGCGTCTGAAGAAGAGAGAAATAGAAAGCAATTCTTAAACCACAGGAGGTATACAGAATGGAAAGTTTTCATGATTAGGCATGGTTTATCCAAAATATTATTTTGTAGCTTTCAAATGTATGTTACCTCATGAGAAATTCAGTCTATTCTCAGTGTATTTTCTGACTTCCTTGTTTCCTGACCAAAATAGACTTAATGGAGCCTGAATGTCATATTTTGAAGATGAGATCTATCTGCAGTTTGGTGGAAAGGACATGTACAGAATAGTCACATAATCAAACATGCAAAATATAAGAAATAGCTGTATCTGTCTTGCAGTTTTTCCTTTTATTCTGGCTGAAACAAAGGCAGTATGCACATACCTAATTGTGTTCAAATGTTGTAATAATTCAGACCACATAAGAAAAATGGCACATCATATGGAAAAAGAACATAGGAGAAGTGTTATTCTCTGATTATGGGTTGTTTTTTTTTTTTAAATAAACTGTTAGAAGATAAAAGTTGTTAAAAAACTTTAATAGTTATTTAGAACTCCAAATAGACTTTAATTCATTTGATTTTTATAGACTAGTAGTCTTTAATCTCTATTGCAGAATCTGAAGTATACCTGTTACATACTGGTAAATTAGTCGTCAATCCCTTGGGCAGTATATTTTAATATCAGTATTATATGGTAGATGATATAAATCTTGTATATGGTATTATTAGCTTAGGCAGCTGCTGACTTAAAAAGGCCAGTTTAACAAGTCACCACTGTATTATGTTTAATTAGGTACAGTTTATATAATGAGGTGTTCAGTTCTAATGGAAAGACATGCTGTGAGCAGCACATCTGCAGGAATAACTATTACAATCAGCATTGCAGAGACCCATGGAACTGCAAATTAGACTTACTTATCTAGAAATAAATTACATCCCAATGCCTTCATAAAGCTCATTAATTAATTCCACTGGCATAAAGGTCTTTTTCTTAATTTCATGTTCCATTAGCATAATAAACACAATTTGAGTTACAACAGTATGATCAGTTTAATGGATGCTATTTATTTTAGTTTTTTATTTAAAGTCCCGGTAACATAAAATTAACATCAATATGCTGTTTGGTCCTTTATTAAAAATTCCCATAGGATAACCAGCACAGATGTTCAATACAGCATCATATATTTGCTGCATTTTATGACTTTACTAATTGGCCATATGGAAAGGTGTTGCTTGGATTTCTTTTTTTTCTTTTTTTCTTTTTTTAAAATCTGATAAATTATATGGATTGTAATAGTCACAATTGGTTACTATGTGAAATTGGACAGGTTAATATACACTGCATGCTGGGAGCAAAACAAGAGTAAGCAAAGTTTTTATGTATGTGGATTCATAGTGAATAGTAACAATGTACTTCCTGGTGTATTACAATCAGCTTCATTTATATGTAGTTCCTGACGTAATTGTAATTTTTTAATTTATGCAGACCCTGTCTCATAATGAAATGTTGCCAGCTATTTGTTTAGTCACAGTTACCTTATAGACAACCTAGTTAATCCATTCAGCTTTTCTTGAGTCCCACTATTAATGATAATCTACACTGTTAGCAACATTTATGATAAGATGTTGTATGTTACTAGAACAAGGGGTTTCATTATTCATCTGTCTAATATTGATTATTGTAGATGAAATCCATACCCATGATTTTTTAAATTTGTTGTAGACTAGAAAAATGTATTAAAAAATTTAGTTTTACCTTATATTGCCCATTTTTTGCCAAAGCCTAACTGTAATATCACCAAGCTAATTTTGTCATCAGCTTGATATAAATGTTTTCTAAGGCTTGTCTCTTATATTGTTTTTGCATTTCCTGATCTTATCTCATCTTTCTGCATTTAGTATCAGTGACTATCTCTGCAAATATCTTCTCCTTCAGCCTTTAATTCAGCCTTTCAGCCCTCTTTGAAAGTTACAGAGTGGCTGGGTAGTACTCATGCATCAGGTAAACCCATCATCTGATTTTTCACGTAAAAACTGATTGCTGTCTTTACACTGTAATTCACCTTTCTATTTCTCCCATGCTTTCCAAAAGCATCTGAACCTGAGTAATTTATTTTTGCTAGTGTGATTTCCTTCCATTAGATGACCTCGATTATGTTATCAGAAAGAGTTGCACCAGAGCAGATGAGGGCAGGATGCCCTAATAGTGTGTATGTCTGTATGGGCATACACATACACAGGTATATAGTTCCCAAGGATCACATGGAGGCATTTTCCTTTAAAAAATGCTCTGTAGCTCTTTTTTTTTTTATTAATATCCCAGCCCAGCACATGCCCATACTCTTGGGATTTCTGGTTTGAGCTTGTTTTTGTTTAACAATTCCTTCTCATATATTTAATGTCTGGATTTTTTTAGGCATTTAAACATGGATATAATCTTAAGAATGGAATTTTACCTTGAAATTTAGGTTTTTTATTGTAATTGGAAATTGCCTAGCTGCATGCAGAAAAAGAACTAGCCTTTAGTATTATCCCTTGTGGATGACTCTGAACTGTAGGACACACAAAGCAGTGTAGAGAATGTAAGGCAGTGAAGTTGTATGATCAGAATAATGTCTCTTTCTTTGTAAATTCTGTTTAGTGCAGATGTTCAAATGAAATTTTAAAAATGAATCACTGTCTTCTGATGTTTCAGTGTTATGGGTCCTAAGACACACATGTCAGCAAAAAATGATTTTGCACTGAAGGACAAAGCTAACATTATTACACAGCTGCATTGTCTGTGAATATAATAAAGTCTTTTCGTGCACTATATAGTCGCACCCTGTAAAGATAAAAAAAGGTGACAATAGGGGATTGATTCTGTTCCACATTTAAGAAACAGTGACTTGAAAAGCTTGTGCATTTTCAAATTCTTACATCATTATTTGTTATGTGGTTCCAGCTGAAAATATGAATTAAAGGTTTTTGACAACAACAAAAACAAGCTGGATAAATAGTGCCAAGTCGTGGCCTTTTCCAGGTGATTGGGCTGGTTGTGGTTACATGGACAATCATGTACAGTCTTCTTTAGCAGTGTAAAATAAACACTGTTCCAGTTACATGGGGGAGTATAAGCTAAACCTTGCTCAGATAGCAGCAAACTGCTAGAGATGGCCTGAATGCATTTGGAACGGAGGGAGAGGCAGATAGTACTTCTAGAGAATGGTATCAGAATGATTTAGGTGATGATAGCTCTTACTACACTGCTATGAAGTAGGAGTGAAATAGGAAGTTGAGCAGTAAGAATCCATGGGGACTCTGCAGCCACCTATAGAGCTCTATGTTGATTCCTTTTTACTTTCCATGCCTTGCTGT
The DNA here is from genome assembly GCF_036417665.1 of Passer domesticus. Classification (NCBI taxonomy): domain Eukaryota; kingdom Metazoa; phylum Chordata; class Aves; order Passeriformes; family Passeridae; genus Passer; species Passer domesticus. The sequence goes on from NC_087480.1 coordinate 47,367,728, forward strand.
GAGAGCTTAAACTTATCTCTTGTTGTTAACCTGTGTTATTAGGTTGTGTTACAAGGGCAAACATATTCTGGAAAATTTTGTCCTCAGGAAGAAGGTAAAACCACATTGCTTTACATCTGGTTGTAGAGACTTCTATATTTTATTTGGATATCTGAATCTGTAGGTGAATTCCAATTCCCCTACAAAATTATATTCATAATGACAAGTAACTGGCATAGAAGATTTTGGAGAATCTTCTGCCTGCCATTCCTCTGATCTCAGAGCACCTGAGGTATCAGCCTATATGAAGTTGAGCATTTTGATTTGTCTGGCAGTGCAATGGGCATCTGACAGCTTGTTGTTTTTTTTTTTTTCCTCAGCTGTCTTTTTGTCACAGACACCACTATCCTATCTCCACTTCTACCACCAGCTTTGCTCTTTGCAGCTGGACAGACAGTAGTTGGCTTTGTATGGTTAAGTGTCTGAAATGCATGCAGCAATTTTCTTTGATCTGTTTGATTCAGATTAACAGAGAAGTCTTGGAATCAGAGAGAGCAGGTTCCTGATGTTGATACTTACTGATCTGATCTCTTACTCAGTTGTGTCCCAATGATGGCTGGGTTTGCTTAAAATCTGAGTAGATGGAGAAAGTAAGGATAATACTCAGGACATAAATCCTAAGACACACATTAGAAGGAGATGAGTGTTTATTGAGGGGCAAAGCTATCTTTATACTGCTGCACTGCATATAACCCTGCAAGGAGGATTCTGATGGAGGGCTCAGAAAGAATAAGGAGAAAACCTAGCACAACAGGAAGGTTTCTACATATAGGCTTAGTCTTCTTCTGAAATAAGGCATCTTTTGAATATTGCTTGCTGTCTGATAGAGAAAGAGAAGTGGCAGAGAATCAAAATTAAATTGGCTTCTCACAGTGCCTGAGGCTTAGGATAGAACTTTGTGTCACTGAGGAATACAGAAAAGCATAGCTGCAAGTATCATTTCACAGACATGGCTGGTCCTGGGAAAATTTGGCTAGGGACGAGGCAAATTACTGTTAAATGTCACCAGAATCTGATCAGACCAAATACAGTCAAGTCAGAATAAAACACCTTTGCCACATAGACATAAATACCATCTGCATTCAGATGGAACTGTACTATGTTGTCTGGTCAGCGAGGCTCTGACAAAAGTATTTTTACAGAAGTTTAGAGCTTCTCCAACCTCTCAATGATACCTAGAGACTTCTTATGTCATTAGTGTCCCAATAAAAAGAGACAGGAGATTTCTTATTTATTTAAAACTGTATGGTGTAGCCTTAATATAGATATTGACCAGATGCCAGATTAGAACAACTAAGTAAAATGTTAATACAGTCAGATATGTTTCTTAAAGCCATCCAATGCATGTTATTTCCACAGGATATTGCTGATGTTTTATTTGCATCTTGGTGATAAATGTTTAAGGAGCAGAAATATTTTAAAATCTTGTAGGACTACAGGTGTCATTTTTCAGAATAGAATCTAGATATAAACCCCTAGTAGTTTATATTGGTGATTCTGTAAGAACTGGTGGAAATGTATCTGTTCCTTTCTGCTTAGGAGTTCTCTCTGTAGTCTGTCCTTTTCATGGTCTCCAGGAGGCAATATCAAGTACCATGCTCAGGCATTAGACTTCAGACCACAAACTAGGTTTCTGGTTGTTAATTTTTTTTCCTCAGTTCATGCATAAAAATGTCAATAACTTCTAGGAAAAAAATCAGAAATGTGTGGAGAAACTGAACAGTAACACTAATGTTGAATCTGTTTCATCTGCTTAAGTAGCCACTTTTAATTATAATAGGTAGTGTTGCACTCAGGTACACATTAGTGGTACTTGAAAAGAGCACCTAAGAAGCGAAGGATTTGTAGAAATTCGGTACACATATAGCTGAATTCCTTTGAGAAGTTGCTTTGTTCTTGTCACAGTGCTTGAAGTTAATGGACAACTGAAATAGAATGGTTGTATGTGTCATACATTGAGTGAAGAGGACTGACTTAAAGCCATTAGTGTCCAGAAAAAAAAGACAAAGGCAGAAATTATATTGCTTCCAGATGAATCCTAACTGTTCCCCAGATTCCATGTTAGCATGACAGGCTATAGGAAGGCCATTAATCGGAAGGTCAGATAGCGCAATTTTAGTCAGATTTTCTTGATTGAAAAAGCACCAGGAAACTCTCTAGAATGTTATAGAATCTACAAAATAATTTTAAAAACTGGTTTAATGGCTTGATGGCCTAAGTGACAATTCTACCTGTCATACTAAAAGGGAAAGTTAGCTTTCAACACTGTGTATGGTAGAAGTGCTAGAAGAGCTGAGTTATGGCTGTAGTTTGAAAAACCAGTTAATTATTTTTTGTTTCTTCAGAAGTCTTTAATGCAGTTAAAGCACAAACCTTAAAACTCCCTTCCATTACTGCTGTTCTTGAATTGATCTAATGTCAGCCCTCAACAGCTTCTTTGTTCCTGAAGAAGTATTTTGGTAATAGATTTTTATCAGCATTTTCTCTTTAACAGTTTAAAAATAATAATAATTTGATAGTTAGCTCCCCCACACTCTAATATAGATTTTAAAATAAGCTTCATCAATCATACTTGCTATAATATAATTAAGGTGCATTTCAAAACAGTCCACTCTTGACTTCAAGTACTAAATACAAAACAGGTACTTGAACATATGCAACATGGAGAACTCCACTGTAGATCATTTGTGTGTTGCTGTGAAAAACATGTCTCAAACCCTTCTCTTTGATTAGCAGATATGTCAGCTAGAGCTTTTAGTACTGAAATCTGTACACAACCTCTTGTTTTCTGACTGTTGATTCCTCCCACTTCTCAGTCATTATAAAAGCCTGTGTATTTGCTGGGCATCTGTATAAAGTTGGTTTGGCAGGAGGCATGGCTGTCTACTTCAATTTGCTAGTCTTGAAATTCTGAAGTTAGACTAGAGCTGAAATGACGATGGAGACAGAAAGAAAAATCTTAAAATCCTCTTTTTGCTAACCAATAAAAGTTTTTCAGCCAAAAAACCTCTCATATTTATGGCCTCATAATTAACATAAGGCAATGTTTGATCTTAGGCCTTTTGTCATCTTTGTTCTTCTGCCACTGCTTTTCATTCTTTAGTCTCCTCCTGTCAGTAAACCCATATGAACAATAACAGAAAGATCATTCTTTTAGTAAAATAAGTACTGTAATGCCTCATTGCTTGGGCTGACTTATCTGCTGCTTGAAGCTTGAATAAATGTCCACAAGTTGCAGTAAATCTGTTTCTCTGTAATGGAGCAAACCCCAAATACTGCATGGCAAGAATCATTGAGCTAGTCACTACAGCTCTAATTCTTGTATCCTTGGGCTCTCAGTACATGTTGGATACCACCTGCACTTTTGGATGAGAAATTGGACAGGCTACAATAATAAGTGGTCTAGTTAGTGCTGGCTGCAGAATAACTACTTATACCAAACAAATGGTGTTTTGCTGTAAGAGGGGGAAATGCTACTGTTTTAGATGAAAACCTTTCATTTTCCCATTTTGGTTGCAGACATTTTTCTGTACAGTGTAGAAGTACAGTTCTGAGGAAGGTAGAGCAGATGTGCATTCAGGCAGTGGTATTTTGTCATTTGACTTAGTGTGAGGAGAACTAGGTGACAGTTTAAAGTTTGTGTTATGTAAGAGGGCAAATAAAATCATCTAATGATGCCTTTTAGCCCTGAAAATTAATTAATCTGTACTATGGGATTTTTATTGGATATGCTTTCTGAGACTTCTTTTCCAATTCATTGTATTAGAATGTAAACAGTCTTCACTAATAATAGTTAATTAGTCTGGTTTGTAGCAATTCTGACACATTCTGGCCCAAAACAGGAAAAAAATGCTGATATAATGTTCACAGAAGTACTCCTGCTAAATTTTCTTACATGTAGTGATGTCATGCATTTGGATGAATTGTGTTCACAGTATGTACAAACACACTTTTTGAAGTGAGGGAAACTACCCTTTGTGCCACTCCTAAATAACCTAGGTATTTTTTTAACTTTGCATTAAATACATGTGACTTCACTGTTCATATAGCTTGTCATGAAAAATATCAGTGTGAGTTGTTCCCTTTATGCCTTGATATTATACAGTTGTCAAAGAAAAAAATTGCATTCTTCCTTTCCCTTAATATTTACCAACTTAAGAGATTTTGTTGTCTGTTGAGCGATCTCAGAAGGAAATAAATGACTACATAGGATGGAACTTCCAACTATAAGACTCATTGTCTTCCTTTTTACTTCTTAGGCCATTTTCCATCAGTGCCGTGAAATGGAGTGCTAGTGCCTGATATGTTGGAAACGACACTGCTTTTCATTTCTGTTTTGCTTTTTACCTTTTGCTGTTATTTACCCTAAATAAAATTATGACTTGTCCTGAAGCATTTATCAGTTAAATGTGACATTTAATCAATTTTATGAATTTTTAAGCAAAAGTGAATATCAAATTGCAGCTGAGGGCACTCAACACCATACAGGGTGGGGCTCATTGTGAAAGCTGATGTTTGAGGAATCAATGTTGTATAATAATTGTAAAGATTTGTGAGATTTCATTATGAAGTTTTGTTTAAACTGGTGGAAAATCATCATGGATAGAGTCATGCACTTCACTCACAAGAAAGAAGAAACAATGCATTTTGTTTCTATCAGGGAGTGTGTTCACAAAGTTCTATGGTAAATGTGACTGCTTTAACAAAAATCCATGACAATGTACATGTACTGCTTGTGAACAGGACCAGAAAGAGCTGACTGAGACCCTCATGTTGAGTCATGAGGTTCAGAAGGGACTCCCCTTTCATTCTAAACTCATCAGGGGGGAGTTTAGGTGCAGCTGGATACAGATTGAGTACCAGACTTGGTGAATGATTTATGTCTAAAGAATTATATATGCACATCCTTTTCTCTGTCTCAGATAAGGTTTCAATGTTTCAGTGTGCTTATTCCCAATTCACTTACCAAGTATTTGATACAATAAGGATGCCTGTTCAGGGACTCATCCTAATGTGCAGCCCATTGCCATTCAGGAGAGCTCAATGGGCCCTGGGCTGCCCATAAGTATTTGGAGTCAGATGACTGAGTTGTAGTTATTTTTGTATACTGACTACAGATGTTAGCTTAGTCCAGATTTGGCTTGAGTAGGGCATTGACCAGCACTGTGGTTTGGAGTGTGCCTTGCTCAAATTAGCCATTGGCTATTGTGTTGTTATGTCTCCCCTGAATCCACTTTAAGCAGGATGCAGCCATCATTACCAAACCATCCATTAGGATCACCACTGGTGGTTAACACTTGAGCAGGTTTACAGGAAATAGAGGTCAGGTTGAGACAGAGAAGGAGAAGCACACTGTCACAAAAAGCATGGCAACAGGACAGGATCTACATAAGAATGTATCCTGTTTTCATAGGATAAAATGACTGCCCTGGGCAAATAATATACTGTAAGATGTATGTCCTGATTTTAGATAATGCTTTAATGAGAGTTTATAATTTGGAAAGCACTCCAAGCCCATATATATTGCATCCAGAATACAAGCCTGCAGGTTTCCTTGTGTTTTTCATTTTTACTCTCACGTGACAGCTTAACTTGTTACTACTTGATTATAATTAGGTGCTTGATTTTCATCAACAATAATTTCTAAGTGGAGTACTTTATGTCTTTTTAAAGCAGGCTTTACTTAATATTGTGTGGTTTCAGCCAAGAACATGAATTCCTCTGCCTCAGTTTATGTTTGCATACTATGAGTAATTTATCTAACTCAAATGTAATATTCAGCATAAAAAAAAAAAATTCTGTGTAACATTTTAAGCTCCTACTGATGTTAGGAGTAAATTGGATTTATCCCCCATACTATGTTACATTAACCTCTGAAATCTTGACTAAAACGGATGTTTCGGGCCTTGAAAAACCCACTGTTATCTTTTGTGACATCTCTTTTCTCTTATTAGCATAGCATGCATCTGTTTTAATTTCATGGAATAGTTCTAGTTTCAAAGTCACATGTTTGTTGAGTTTCTAACCCTGAAGAGCAACCCAGTCTTAATCAAAGCTTAGTCTGTGTAGAGAGTCTTTTGATTCTCTTCCTTTTGCTGTCTTTAACAGGACATTGCCTGTGTAAGCAAAATCAGTGTTAAATACTTGTTAGAAATGTTGGGAAGTTAACATGAAAGGTTCTGTCACCCAAATGATTCTCCTGGAGAGACTGGAAAACTGCTTCCATTTACTTCAAGTTTTGCTTAGCATGCTCTAGTCTGAGAGGGTTGTGGCAGCATCCAGACATGTGCACATAGGGCTGAGTTTCATGAAACCATTTTCCATGCAAAGTAAAGGCAGTCAAAAGAAACTGAACAGTAAAGTCTTACTGGAAAATTATTACTGAAAAATTGCTTGAATACTCTGTGTATGTAAAATATATGAATGCTGATTGGTTTCCATTTATGTGCTACAGCCTCATGTTAGAGGCTCTTGTAAGGACACTCGTGGAAAAATGGTTCAGGGTTATAAAGAAAAAAAATTATAGAAATCATTTTAAAGGATGTTTTAGTGAGGGAAAGGTATGAGGAGGGAAATTCATTGTAGAGCCTGCTATGGGCAAGAAGGTGATTTGGAGGGGAAAAGGAAAAAACACATTTCAGAAAATGAGTGTGGACTATTAGTGAAAAAATGCTGGCTACTCAAAAGTATATATTTAACAGAGAACTGACCCATGAGGCCTGAACTCAAAAAGAGGTTCAGGAAAGAGAAATGTATGTGGACTCTTCTGGTTATCCAAAAAGAACTGTTTGTGGAAATCTTGTAAAAACCTCAGTGTTTGCTGGCTTACATGTATATGACTAACTTACAAACCGGGGAAGGCATGAATGTATGGCAAATCAGTACATATCCTGGAGGGAAATCTGGTAGTCTAACATGGGTCTTGATGATGAGAGCAGAATCACACAGAATGTGCTGAGTTGGAAGGGACCCATGAGAATAATCAAGTCCAGCTCCTGGCCCTGCACAGCACTATCCCCACCATGTGCCCAAGAGCAGTGTCCAAATGCTTCTTGAACTCTGTCAGGCTGGTGCTGTGACCACTACCCTGGGGAGCTCTTTCTCTGCCCAGCCACCATCTGAGTGAAGAGCATTTTCTTGATATCCAACATAAATCTTCCCTAACAGAACTTCAGGCCATTCCCTTGAGTCTTGGCCACCAGAGAGAAGAAATCAGTGCCTACCGCTCCTTTTCCCCTCACAAGGAGGTTGTGACTGCAGTGAGGTCTGCCCTCAGTCTCCTCCAGGATGAACAGACCCAGTGCCCTCAGCTGCTCCTCACAGCTTCCCCTCAAGGCCCTACACCACCTTTGTTGCCCTCCTTTGGACACTCTAAATTAATATCTTTCTTATATTGTGGCACTCAGACACAATAAAACTGTCCCCAGCATTGAGGTGAGGCTGCCCCAGAGCAGAGCAGAACAAAGTGGGACAATTCCCTCTCTTGCCTGGTTATGGATGCTGGGTTTGATACCCCCAGGACACAGTTGGGACACCCTGGCTCCCAGGGCACTGCTGACTCATATTCAAATTTCCGCTGACCAGGACCCCCAGGTCACTTTCCTCTTTCCAGCACTGCTTTTCAGCGGCTCCCCAGTCTGTATGTGCATCTGGGATTGCCCCATTGCTATTCTCAGAGGGTTGCATGGAAAGGGACAGAGAGACAAAGCCTGCCTGAGAAGTGTGACACAGTACAGAAGAGGGACAGAGAGTGGCCCTTCTCTCAGAAATTTCTATCCTGAAATGCAAACCACAGCAAAACAGTCCAGAGAGTGTTTGGCAAGTGGAGCTTTACATATTTCTAAGTATTATGAGTTTTGAAAGAGTTGAGAGGTTGAAAGATTTCCCTTAAGTGGTCATTAGATACCGATTGCCTGGGATATGGGATTTTTTAAGCCACTTTTTCTGCAAGGTATTTAAATTGGGCAATGGCTTCATTCTTTAGCCATAATATCTTGTGTATTTGGCTATTTTGTATTTTTCACAGAAGTGCCTGCTTTTTACATACACAGCATTTTCCTTTTCCCGGAAACCTTTGTGATATACTTATGTAGATTTTTATGTCTTTTCTGATTCAGACAGCTGAGCCTGAATCCCAGCATGGAGGAGAACAGGTTTTTTTATTCCAAAAGACAAGTCAGTGGGCAATCATCACAGGAACTTAATTCTTAACATTTGGTCTTACCCCAGAAGCAGTGCTGGAACCCATGAAGTAATTTCTTAGCACTGTATCTCTTTTATAAACAGACATATTCTATTGGATTAATGAAAGACTACATTCCAAGCTGTGGAAATGTGAACAATGTTACAGAACAGATAAGTTTAAGAGATGTGCTTTCTGAAATGCATGGTTACAAAGTTTGTTGGATTACACAAAAAGTAATAGAAATAAATTTGTGTACTGTTCTTAATGGATTTTTTCGTTTGGTTTTGTTTTTCCTGAACCAGACAAATTGATATGGATAGAAATCACATAAGTAGTTGGAATCTTCTTTTCATTTGTTGTATCTGTCCATGCCTTCATAAATGTGTTTTGGGAGAAAGAGCAAAAAGGCAAGAAACATGTGTACTTGAATAGAATGCATACTGAACAATGATCAAGGTGGCAAAGTTTTAAGCTCAGATTGCTAAAATTGCTCAAGGCTTATCTGACTCTGATGCTCAAACCTGCTATCAGCTCCTGCTGCCTTCAGGGAGAGCAGAATTAAATTCATACTGAAAGTTTTTGAAAATTAGACAAAATCTTTGCAGAACTGGAATTGAATAGCCTGACCTGGTTCTAATATGCTATTATTGAAAATTTAAGGTAAGCACAATTTTGTTAATATTCAAAACTTGTTAACACTTGACTATTCTGTCTTCTTTTGAAAATCCTGCTGGCTGCCAGTGGGAATCTGAACCTGCTTATGCTGCTTAGAATGAGATGATTCCAGTAGTTTGCTTGTCTTATTGGAATGACTCTGGGAAAGAGCCAAACTGCTGCTGAAGATGCTCAACGGCCATGATAATGAATTGCTCTCTTGGATATATTTCTTAAAAATCTCTGACAGCATCTCAGAAGTGAAGAATTTCAAGAGGTATAAATTACAATTACTATGTAATAAGTTATTTTGTTATATCAATAGCTTGCTATGCAAAGTAAGCTACTTTGGGGAAATGAACTAGGCTAGTGTTTTGCTCAAGCTGTGCATTTGAAGGAGGTTTACTGATAGTGGCCTTGTTTTGTCAGATTCAAACAGCTACTCAAGAATCATAGATGTTTAAACAGCCTGAAGCATTTTTTTTTCAAAAGTATGTAATGACATTTGTCCTTTTCCTCAGTGGCTTTCTTGAGACTGTTCTTGTTGTTATTATTATATGTTCTAATAGGATACTGTGTTTAGAAATATTAAAGAATCACAGACTTCTAGCATAGGAATTTAGATTATTTTTAACCTTGAATGTAAAACAGAGAAAGGTGACTGGGTAACAAAAACATCCACTTCTTGGTCTGACTTCAGTTGATTTCAGCAGTGCTGGTTTCAGAAGTTGTCAGTAAATTCTGCCAGAATGAAAATGCTATGTTTTCTCAGCTAAGACATGTCTGTGGTGAATTGCTCAGACAGGTTACAGGGCCTTTTATTCTAAACTTAGGGTTCATCTAGTTTGGCTGTTTTCAGAACATGTTAAAAGTATTGTAATCAAAGTGAAAACCATGAACTCATAGGTCCTGGTTTAGGTAAAAGCTTTCGCTTAATCCAGAAAAATACATGAGAATTGATAGCATCAGTGCATCTTATCTTATCCGAGACCTGAATCTTGCCCACTCTTATGTACCCTCATAAAATGTTCATATTCCTCTTGACATTGCAAAGTAGGAAGCTCTTTGGAGGATCTAGACCTTATTGTAGCTGTGGAAGTTACCCTTCTCTGGATTAAATATTCAGTTTTGTTTTTTATGGCTGTCAGACTCTCAGCCTAGCTGATTACAGGCAGAAGTTACACAAAGTGTTTATTTAATTACCTTTAAAATACGGTTTTGTAGTTTTAAAATTTCTATCTTTGTAATTTTTCCATGGTATAGTTAAAGCTGTTTTTTATGTGGAAGAGTACCTAGTGATACTTAGTATAAAAAACATGTGGATGTTTTGTAGAGGAAGTGACATCCACTCTTATTTACTGCAGCTTTAATTTGTAGAGACCTAGTATTTACAGACATGTTTGTCAGAAATTGCTTCACAAATATATTTTTTCCTCTGCTGGACTAGAGTCCTTTCTTTTAGATGTAAATGAAATAGGATTTAAAAAGTTTCACTCACAATTAAAGGTTCACATTTGTTATTAGTGTTATATTCTACAGTAAAGTTCTCTAGCTGTGTTATTGAAGTTCTTTAGTTAATCATGAGTGCTCTGCCTGAACTGACCTGAAATTTGATATACTGTAGTTGAGTTTACACAGTTCTGTTTTGTGTGGCTTTGCTTGGTTTGTTTGGGTTGGATTTGTGAGCTCTTTATTGCAATGTTGCAGACTTCTCCCCATCAAACCTTCATTTTCTGTTTCATAATTTCTGTGATTTTGCTTTATCTGGGTTACTTTGTTTCCTTGGATTATAAAGGGACGATCTGGATAATGAACTAGTATGTTCAGTATTGTTCCCTCTTCCTTTCTCAGCAGCGCAGGATGCTTTACTTGCTTTTGTGGTGACTGACAGATTGCTGAGCAACCCACAGCACTGCAGCTGTGTTCCATCTGTACTCCTGGGGCATTTAGACCCCTCATTGTGCAGGCTGAATTGGTTCTTCCAGTTCATGATCCTTCACTCATTCCTGTAGTATTTGAAATGATTCAGTACTGTATTGGAGGTTCAATAAGTATACTTAAATTCTTCCATCAGTTACTCAGAAGCATCTTATAATGTGACAGGTACAGGTGCAAATGTCTTCACTCATATATAATTCCACTTACAGATCAATAACTATCTTACATATTAGAGCTATGATAGATTTGCTTGGAAAATTGCATTCACCAGTGAGGTGCAGTGGGGAGTATATAATTTCAGGTAGCTTTTAATACAGAATTTTCTTTTAATAGAGAAATGATCTGTTATTTAATTCTCTAATGAGATGGGTAGGCAAACATGTTACTACAACCATAAAGCAAAAATATGAACCAGCAGCACCACGCTGCAGACTGCAGGCTTGATTGCTCTTAACTCTAGGTAAATATAAGATAACACATTCCTCAGTAATATGGTAACAATGTAGGAATTAGCACAGAGAAACTGTAGTGTGTAATAACACTCTCCAGCTTACTGCATCCATGTGTTTACTTGTCCATTTTATAATTGTTCTCTATACCTGAATTTTTTTTCTCTTGGTTTGTGATTAGGTAATTTCTCTAATGGCTCCTTGTTATTGTGGAAGAGCTGTACAACAGCTTTTGTATTTCACTCTGCTTCTGAAGCATTTGTTCACATCACATTCTTTTTCTAAGCAAATAAATAATTTTTATTAACAGTATAATCACAGTGACTGCTGTGGTGAGCTTATTGTGGGCATGGCTGTAGGAAGAGGTTGAAGGGACCCCGGAAGGTGTTTGGGCACTGGGACAGGCTCCCCAGGGCAGTGGTCACAGCACCAGCCTGACAGAGTTCAAGAAGTGTTTGGACAATGTTCTCAGGCACAGGGTGTGACTTTTGGGGATGGTGCTGTGCTGGGCCAGGAGTTGGATTTTATTCTCATGGGTCCCCTTCCAACTCAACATATTCTGTGCAATTCTGTGATTCTGTGACTGTCCTGCTCTGCACATGTCTTGGAGCATGTGTGATCACACCCAGAATGGCACATAAGACATCATCTTTCCCCATCCACATTGTGTCTGGATGGGGCCAGCTTTCTGCTTTGACTTCTGTCATGGAAGATGCGTATTCTTATTCAGAGTGCTTCTATGCCTCCAAGGGAGATGGTTTTCCCTTGGTTTTTGAACCAGACTTTGAATTTGGGATAGAAATGTGAGGAAGCTTGGATGTTCTGTTTGTAAATGAAAGATCACTAGTCTAATATGGGGTTATGTCCTGTAATTATGCATTGACATGGAGAGGGAGGAACAGGTTCCATTCTGCTTCTGGACTTTGCATTTATTTTTGTGTGGGCTTTCTATTCTACCCTCTAAAAATATACAGACTTCCCCAGTTTGGATATTAACCCCAAATTATTCTGGACATTTTTCGGGTACAGAGTGGGCATGGGCATACACATGCAACATTTGAGGTTTTGTGAATAGTTGTTCATAAAACTTAGGCTGTATTGCACATGTATATGTAAATTGTATAGATTTTGAGTCCAAGTGATACACAAATTATCAGTGAACGGGTTGCAGAACCTCCTGTCATTTATTTTTATAGCTAATGGCTTTTTTTATATTCCATTTTCTACAAGTTTTCATTAAGCAGTGCATGTAAAGTGCTTCAACTTGACTTTGATGCACATTCAGTATCAGAAGGAAAGATCAGGCCTTTTATCTCTAAACTACAGATCAATTACCTTTCTAAACACTTACCTCATAATTTTCCTTTAAATAAAACAGAAAAAAAAGGTACTACATTCAACTGTATTAAAGACAAGAAAAATTAAAGTGGTTGGAAAAAATGGAAGCATCACCGAAGATAAGATATAAGGGACTATGGACCTGCCATTGTAGGATTAGATACTGGTGCACAATTATCCCATAGAGTGTAAAAGAAAAAAATGTACCTTAATATTTGGAAGTAATAAAATCTGTGAGTTCTTGAAACAAGAAGGTAGCTGGCTTGCTAATTAATTGAATATGTGACAGCTTTTAAGTGAAGCACAGCTGCTGAGTTGTCAGAGCAGGTGACTTTATCATCAGCAGATTTTGATGGTATTATGCTTAGGATGAAATAACCACTTGTTTCAAAAAACAGTCTGTAATATCCTATCTGAAGGTCAGTCTCATAGATTTCATTCCTTAATATTCTAGCTGACATTCCCATTTTCTGAAGTATGAGTCTTTAGATACATAAGTCTTGGATATTGTAGTATCAAAAAGGCTACAATGTACAGCATTGCAATTAGGTAGAGAAAATCCTCTTACTATTACATCTGTGAACTGTAAACCAAAAGTTCCAATTTTTGTTGTTTATACATTTTTTCTGGGGCTCTCATAATAGTACAGTCAGATTCTAAATAGGAGTGCTTTTTGATTCAGCGCTATAAGACTAAAAAAATAATTCAATAGAAATAGTGTTGGAGTTCAGTGTAGGTAAAATACTAACATCCTCTTACACAGCTCTTGGCTGTGTAGGTTCAACTTACAGGGTATTTTTCTTTTGAAGTGACATGACATTGAGTTATTATTTCAGAAAGGTAGAAAAGAGACTGTTATTCATTTATATTCCAACTGTATTAAACATGCTACTTCAAAACACAAGACTCCCCCTCTTTGAAATGAACAAAATAGTCAAATGCAGAAGAAGCTATTCAAAATTGTCTTTTAATAAAAGTTTAAAGTCTTCAAAATATATTTGCCCCTGGAGCAAACTTTTTTCATTTAATATTGTGTCTGTTAATTAGTGCTTCAAATTTGCAAATTCTTTATTGGTTTATATCAATGTAATACCCAAAGCTCATCTCATTGCCAGCTTTGAATGAAATATGATCCTGTTTATTCTATTAAAACGAAGGCTTGAAATTGTTACCCAAATGCCACAGGAATTCTTGCCATTTTCTCATCAAATTCCTCATCAGATTTTTTGTTAAAGTCACATTGTTTTAGATTTTGAGCCTTGGCATTTAAATGAAATTCAATGTGCCCCACTGGAGAAAACATCTGCAGGGACATATTATGTACAATATCCATTCCAATCAAGCAGGAGTGCACTGTGTGACTGAATGAAAAGCTTATTCTTACTCCACTTAGGTTTACCCTGATGTGGCTATTGAGTCGGTCTGTGACAAGAAATGTGTAGAAAATTAAACTAGCAGAACAGCAAGGTTTTTTTAATACTCAGAGCAAATACTTCCAGTTGCACAATATTAATTTAAGAATGACATTTTATAAAAGAACCTGGAGGAGTTTGGTGCCAAATTCCCTCAGAAATTCAATGGAACTTGGGAATTGGAGCCTTCAGGTTGCCTTGATAAATCTCTGAGAGATTATTATTAAGGGTTTTCTTTGAATATAAAATCGTGATCTACTGAAACTGAAGGGAGTAGAGAGGTGTCGGGGGAGAAAGAAAAGAAAGAATACAAAAATCAATTCTCTGATTCAATAAAACTTATAAAAAAGTTGAAGAAATTCTCAAAGCATGGAGTTAACCTGGAACAGTCCCCCTTTTTTGGAGCAGTTGCCTTACACAACTAGGACTCTCCCTTTCAGCTGGTGTGCAAAAAAAGTCAGTGTGGAGGAGCAAGCCCTTCTACAGAAGATGTGGGTGTTTGTGGAGCTTGCTCATTTTTCCAATGTAGAATTCTGACCAAAAAATAAAAAAGCTTCTATAAGATGTATTCATGGTGGCAGAGTCCTTTGCCATCCTTTGAAAGACTTCTTTTACAGGCAGAGCACCTGCCTGTAACATCTCTTCTGCTGCAGACCTGTGAATAAGAGCTGTTGTTACGAGCTTTTCAACTGCTTTTTAAAAACTGTAAGAGATGTGGCAGTGGAGGCAAGGGGGTCACTCCAGACAGTTACTGGAATTTATCTGTCTTTAGCACTACAGGCCATGAAGACCACATCAAGAATACCAGGTCCAATTTTTGTGCCCCCCGTTACAGGAAGGACATTGATAAACAGGGACAAGTACAGCATAGATGGAGCCAGGCTGTTGACAGTGGGCCATGGTGAGAGGGGGAGAAAGAACGAGCATAAACTGGAGAAAACAAATAGAATTTCTGGCTGACTGTAAGGGAATACTGTTTCCTCTTGAGGACAGACAGGTATTGGAATAGATGGTGCAGGAAGACTGGGCAGTCTCTGTCTATGGAAGTTTTTAATGTCGAGTTACATGAAGCCCTGTTTAATGTGATCTGACTTCAAAGCTGTCTCTGTTGTGAGCTTAAGTTTGGACTAGAGACATTCTGAGGTCTCTTTCTACCTGAATTTTCCTATGATACAATTGGATTTGTAGAAAATCTTCCTCACTCCTTTCTCGTCCTTCTTCTACTTGTTTATCTCAGTTTGTTATTTAGTGTTATGTCATGTAACTTCCAGGGGTATATAGTTCCTTTCAAGAGCACCTCTGGAAGAACTGATTAATAATGAAAAACAAAACAAAACAAACAAACAAACAAAAAAACCCAAAAAAACCCCAAAAAACCCCAAAACCAAGAAACAAACCAAAAAACCCCCCACCAACAAAAATCACAACAAATCAGAGAATACAGTCAGCAAAAGTTATCCAATATGGTTATCAGATAGAGGGAATTCAATCAGTAAGGAACAGAGAAAAAAGAAAAAAGTCTAATGGTAATGAAACATTAAATTTATTGTAGAGTCCAATCCTGTGTGTAACTTTGTTTACAAAATGTACCTATTTGGTAAAAGCAGGCACATTAAAGTTTATAAACATGTGATTAACCCAAGCAGTGCAGTTCTAAACTTCGCAGGGTTACATCTACTTCCTTCAAGTTTGATGAGACAGAGTTTGCACACTGAATTTGGAACTCAGGAAAGCTGTATACCAGTAACACCTCAAAGAAGAGGTGTTACTGGAAATATTCTCCTTGAAATCTCTTGCATTTGACACTCAGAAAGTATTCATGTAATGTTAACAGCTGATCCTGTCAGAGGAGCCATGAAGTAAATAAATACTTTCTTAGAAATTAGTTAGATCAGATAGGAATTGGGTAGATCAAAGCCCGCTGCAATGAGTAATCTGTACTAATAGAAAATAACTCTGGTACACTCTATAGCTAACTCCATGAAAAGGGTAATTTTAAGCACAAATTGCAACACATGGTCTTAAGAAGTATTCTTCAAATTATTTTTTTTCTGATTTGAAAGGATTTGCAAACTAACTGCTTTCACCCTATTGTGCATGTGAGCTTTTTTACTAACTATAGCTCTCTACCTTACCACAAGAAGTGAAATTTGTTTTCTTTCATAATTTGCATACAGCTACCTTAAGTAGAAATGGATGATGAAAAGGAAGTGAGTTATTCTAGCACCTGACAAGTTTGGGGCTTTTTGGTGCCCAGGAAAGGATTGAAAAAGCTGATCAGAAGTGATGTTTCACACTTCTACATGAACATTAAAGGAAAGTTGTGCTTTTTGGAGGGTGCACTATTAGTAGTTTTTAAAGAGAAATGTGAAGCAAAGTTAAATAGGTTTGTAAATATTTTGTTCATAGTGGGTCAAAAAGGAGAAGAAGAATGAATTAAAGCATCACCAGTTGGTTCAACAATTCCGTTCACTTCTGCTGACAAGAAAGGATGTTGGCTGATGACATGGTAAGTACATACAGCAAGGCTAGATTATTTCTTTTTTCATAATGTTTCAGCCTTTGCTGTATTCTTCAATAGTGCTGGGGAAAATGTAGTGCTAAAATGGGAGCAGATTCTTTGGTTTTTTTCTGTCTGTGATTCCCCATTACATTTGCAGAGATGACATGTCAAATTTCTGAACTGCTTCTTCAGCAATCTCAAATGGTCTCTGAATTTCAGGCTCAGATGCTCTCTAGCTCAAGCATAATTATCACGAATAACACTTTCAGTAGGTCTAACTCTACTTTCACTTAGAGCCAGGTGATCTCCTTATCTTTTGTAGGCAGAATAGAAGAAATACTTTTTCTCATGGAATGATTCAATTTGAGGTTTGCATTTGTGTTATAAAACTAATTCTTCATAATGCATGTGTTGAATTTGTCATGATTTTCTTTAGCTACTGTCTCTGCAAGGCTTACATGAGTAAAAAATAGTATTTTAATAGTTATTTATTTTCATTTGTTCATGGGTTAATAGACATGATTCTGAAGATGTGAACTCTTATGTGAGGAGCAGACTTATTAAATAGGCAATCACTATTTTTGCAGGCTGAGTACATGTTCAAAACAGAAAGCTGCTAATACCACAGAGATAAAAGGATCATTTGCACTAATTTATGAAGCTAATTAATCAAATGAACTGAGTATATTAAGCAGTTGGTGATATTCTGCTGAGCAGGAACTGAAACAGTTAGAAACTTTGTCAGTCTAGTCTTTGTTATTGTCATGACATGACTTATATTGTAAGTTTCCTGCAATAGTAGCCTTTTCATAAACACTGGCAGCTTAAGCAGTTCAATAAACAAAAAATGGGAATACTCACAATATCCAGGCAGATTCCTCTTTATATCATAACATTTCCTTAATAAATTACTGAGAATGAAAGACACAGTATGTGAAGATAACTGTGGGTGTAAATATTATATATTATATAGGTATAAGTCATAGGTATAAATTTTATAGGTACAAATTATATAGGTATAATATATTTTAAATAGTTAGTACATGTTAATTATTAAGAACGGTAGGCATTTATCTGAATTTTTAGCAAATTTTTAAAAATACTAGAGTTCTGTGCAACTTTGGAAGATTCAGAAGATTCTGCAGTGGAAAAAAAATGTTTTTACTAAAATAGTGTAAAAAATAAAAATACCAGTGGATGGTCATTTTTATATTGCCCAGAGTCTGTATAAGATGCAGAGGCAATGCATTTCAATGTTAGATTTGTTGGTAAAACCATCAGCAATGATGAAGCAAAATGTTTCAAGATAGATGCAAAAGTTTTTCAGAGGCAAGCCAAACAATGCCACCTAAATCCTTTAAAGCACAATTTAGAGTTACTTTCTGACGTGACAGAAATGTGTGTATTGAGCCCATTTTGTCCTTAGAAGCCAGTGGGAATGAGACATGCAAAATAAATGAGAATTTTTCTATGAGTGTCTCAGGCAGATCTGTGGAAATTCATTGCCACATTGAGAGTGCATATACAAGTGATGTGGGAAGTGCTTCCCAGGCATGGAGCTGTACTCTGTGCCTCTGTGCTTCTGTTCATTGTGCATGTTCTGGTACACTGACAACACCTGCAGGAACCTCACAAGAAAAAAACCTATAGGTCTGGAATGAAGTTGTATGGCCAAGACCAGGATGGAAAGATTAAGTAGAGGTAGGTAACCTGTGCAGTTAGCTAAGGGCACGTGCTGGTATTCAGTGCCAAAGGGAGTGAGGTTATACAGCAGGAAGTTTTGAGGTAAGATGAGAGAGGAAGTGATAGTAGTTTATCTGATTTAGTGCTGCTCATGGCAGTAGCTGACTGAAATAAATTTAGGAATCCCTGCTATCAAATGTAGAACTCAATGAGATTAAATCCTGTTTGTCTGGATTCAATAGCATCTTCAATAACCTTTGTAGATTTGTTTTCCATTCACTTTTCATTTCTTCTTTTCTTGAACTTTAATTTCCTGCACCTGCTTGCTAAAAACTGCCTATTCTGTCAGTGACGAGTCATGGTAAAGAGAGAGCACAAGAGAAGAATCTAAATAGAAAAGTCAGTTCTTTTTCCAGCCCAGTCTATTTCCCACCCTGGAAGATTGAAAGGAATAGCCTCTCTGATACCCTTTGAACATATTGTCAGCTGACACAATTTGAAGCAACCCTAAACCTACTCAGCTTTGGTTTTTGGTCAAAGCTGAACAAAGTCAAGAAAGAAAAGTGTTCAAAAGTGGATATTTGAATTTTATGACAGATGCAACACTCACTACATAACAAGTGCAACACACCAAACCAGTATTTTCAAGAAATTGAAAAGAGGATATTTTAAAATACATATAAATTAAAAAAAAACCTGTTTGGTGATGATTTCCCACCAGCTTTCAGAAAGAGAGGTATTCCTAAGTTTTCATTATGTCTTTGAAGGTCTCTCCTTAACATTTAATGCTGACTAGTGCAGTAGTCATTCCTTTTCTATGTGAAATCATTAAGTGATGATATCCAGTTCATAGTTTCAAGGACATTTAATATTTTTTTTCCTTTTTTCAATTTGTCAAATAGTTCCTCCCCCTGGCAATTCCCACACATTTTTATTGCATACTGAGCGGCCTCAATTGAAATGTCTTCTGTGAACTTGAGCATCTTTATGGATCAAACCATGACTTTCAGAAATAGTTACAATTTTAGGGATTAATGCTTTTCAGTGCCTTGAATACATTTTGTAAGTTATGCATTGTGAGTTGCTGGTATCTTCTTAGAAACAGTTGCTTCAGATCAAAACCGCTTCCCACTCTGCTGTCCTTTCCCATATCAAATAACAATTGAAACGGCAGCAGCAGCCAATGAACATGGATCAATGATATCTTCAGCCACTGCATTTGTGTAAGTTTAATCCATTTATGTGAAAATCAAGTTACTACTGGCCTGCTTTTTCTTTACAGGAAACAATTGATAATGTTACTTCAGAAGAAATTAATCCAGAGAATTAATTAGCAGAATCTAGTATCCAATAAATGTAGTCTTGAGAAAGATTTCATGGATGGTCAGTTGTGGCATTAAATGGAAGGTAATAAAGTAGGTTCCACTAGTTTATTTCCATACTCAGACAGAAGTGAAAGAAAAGAAACAAATAGGATGACGTTGACTTTGGAGAGAAGTAAATAGGTCAGTTCCTGTATCTGTTGCAGACAAGCTTTGAGAAATTTTTTTTAAAGTTTTTGGCTTAGGCCCATATTTAAAGGGTTGAGTTTTTGGAAGAAGTACTTTGAAAAGCAAAAAGAAAAAAAAGATTGTTTCCAGGCCATTGAAACCAATGAGATTGATATCTCAAAAGTTGCACATTTAGGTGCTTTAGGATCAAATTCAATCCATGTCAGTGGGAGAAAAACAAATTAATGCTACATCATTCCTGTGTCTTTCAGTAGGTTAAGATTTTGCAGTTCACAGACGTGA